>NC_057799.1:581601768-581766332 GCF_018294505.1 Triticum aestivum | reverse complement strand
TGCCAACTCACCACTTCACCGGAGCCGCTTCAGCGACTGGCTTGTCCACCGCTCCAGATCTCCTTGACCGCCATCATGGTCCACCGCACCGGATCTGCTTAACCGGCGCCCTCGTCCACCACAGCGTAGGCCCTTCACTGACTCCCTCGTCTGCCCCTTCGCTGGCCCTTCATACAAGCCCTCGTCCGCCGCAACAGATCCGCCTCACCGAAAGCACTGTACAACGCGCCCGCCGAAGCCTTCGTCCACTGCAACGGACCCGCTCCACGGACGCCATATTCAACTCCACCGGCCCTGCTTTACCGACACCGCAGCCTCATCAGGTTATTTTGATTTGTACTCCTTCGGTTTTTCTCTTTATCGTGCAACTGTTCACTTACCACAGTTGAGCTTTCTTGTATGTCGACAGGCGCCGCAACCGTAGCACCGGAGCCGCTTCAGTGACGGCGACAGCCGGCCCAAACTCAACCGCAACACGAGCACCATCGACGATCCTTAGCTATCAAGTATGACAACGATACCCATACGCCGCCGAGAATCAGGTACTATTATCCAACGGCCGGCGCCTACGTTCACTTTCCTAGCATAAGCACCGCACCTTTGAATTTCTTCAGGGCATCATTTAGTTTTTCATGAGACGCGTTATTCTTCTTGCACCTGTAGGGCCATACTTCTGGCAGTGAACATGTTACATGTGCTAAATTACATACCAGTGCACATATAGTTAATATGCTTTAGTTTTGTTCTGATGCCACCTGTTGGTTCCATCAGACTGCTTAATGTTCTCTATGCTTAATTACACATCAGCAAACTAGCATGTGGTTCCGCTGCTTTTTGTTCGTTTTACCCTACATTTTCTGATGCTAGCTATTACATCACTGCTCCGAGCCTCTGTTCATTACTTGTTTGTGTGTTCTTGATCTTCCCAAGTTGCATGACTAATTTGATGCTTCTATTAATTATGGAGCTGCCAACCCCATCAAGCAAAATATTTGTTCTTTTGGGGCTGGCACCTTGAACAAGCATAAAAATAGAGGGAAGCAGATATATTGTCGTGTATGCACACACCCTTCTTTCATTAGTTTAGATGAACCATTGATGATCAATTCGGACCAGTGCATGCGATTAAAATTAATTTTACCTAAATAGATGGTGCAGAATAAACTACAACAACTAGATTTGCAACCACGGGATGCTGACGATATCTTCAAAGAACATTGCAACAGCAGCTAGGCTTCACAGCAACATATGGTAAGCCAGTGTGTTTTAGTACATGTGAAATGTAATGCGAGTGGGCTGCTTTCTTGGCTTGTGCCCTCAACGTGTAATCCTACCGAATTACAAATAGTTCAGTTGTCTGCTTTGCTGTATTGCTTGATTCGAATGCTTATTTGTTGTTACGCTATACCTGAGTTGGCCAATATGTCAGCAGTGCCTGATGTACTATCGTAAAGAAATGCATGCCTATTTCATTTGAGTCCTTAACTTTTCCTCTCAACTTCATCACAAGACTGTCTCCGTAGTTTATATGAGGCCACACTGTTAAGTGCTTTCTCAGATTATTTCAACTGCTTAGATGCCTTGGCAACTTAAATATAGCGGTTGTACACTCCCTTTCAACTAGGGATGTCAACTGGGTCCCGTTTAATCCCAATTAAAGTCCACTAGTGGTATGATAGTTCAAAAGAGTTTTTGTTTTTTGAGGAAAATGAACTAGGGAGGTAGCAAAAACTAACTAGATGGGACTGGCGGGTGTCGTTTATTTGCCACTTACATCCCTAGTTTCATCTTACCATTTTAATTTATTTTCGGCTGATGCTGCTTCGAACCATTTAAATATAGTTTGCCATGCTCGGCAATAATTCGTCCGTCGTTTACCATGTAAGCTTACTGCCTGGATCATACGATAACTATCTCTTACTGATGTCCAGCGGAAACCTTTCAGGCTGCCGTTCACACTAGGATACAATGTACAACCCCATAATCTATTTATGGAAGCAGTGCGCCATCCATGTTACCAGATGGTAGCAGTTCAGAGGCAACACCGCCGGAGAGCAATCTGAGCACAGATATTATAGTGCTTGAGGCTCTACTAGAGGCAGAAAGAGATGGTGTGGCTGCCATGAATGAGGTAATCTTTATCTTGAGGCTGGAAATTACGGAATTAGTGGCACGCATTATGCAAGCAACCCAAGAATTGGAGGAAGTAAGAATGTTGCATTTGAAGACGGAGGAGGTCCTGCTGTTTCTGTTATCTGAAGCCCGAGGTAATCCCGGTTCTTCTTTAGATACCAGTTGAAATTGTCATTAGATTATTGTACTTGCATGTTGTGTCATGTCTCTGAATGGATTATGTTGCAAGACCCCCTATGTTGTCCATGTGTTGTAATGATCCGAATTTTTTAGGCGAGGTAATCCTCAGTACTTGTATGATTGACATAAGGTGAACTGTTTTTCGTGTGAGCATATTGTATTGGATGAAATAACTGTTTGACTCAGAGTGTATCCAACCTACTGAATTCGAAGATCACGCCATTTCTAAATCATAATCATATATAAAGGTGGAATAAATCTTTGTTGTGGTTTTGAAGAAATAAATAACAAAACGTATAATTATTTGTGGGTATTCGTAATCGAATACAAATTGGATTTGAATTTAGTTTGCCAGGTCCCAGGGCAAACGTGAATGCTAATTCTCCCAAGTTTTGAACAAAGCGGCTAAACACCCACTATAATTTGTGGGCTGCCCGAAGCAAGTGTTTGCGAGATGGAAATTACTGTCTACCCCTGACACTTGACATCCTTATCGACCGGATTTACACTGCTGTTGATAGGGGTAGACTAGTAACTTCAATCAGACGTGGCACGACGGCCTCTGAGCCCATTCAGACACGGTGGGCGCCAAACGTGGGCGGCAAAACACATTTGATTCAAGCTCGTCCGAAAGACATGTGTCTCTTCCTCCATTTCCCCATTCATACACGGTGGGCGGAAAAACAAACTCTCCTCGTCCGAAATCGATGTAGGCTAATATTTTAAATAGGGGCAGATGTGTAACTTCCATCAGACGTGACACAACCGCCCTACCTGTTAGCCCCGTTCATACACCGTGGGCGCCAACCGTGGGCGGCAAAACACCCTCTCCTCGCCCAAAATAGTTACCGGCAAATATTTGGGAGATGCGAGATTACCGTCCTATCCCCAACCGACGCGACGTCCGAAATTTTAAACGGGGGATAAGTTCGTAACTTCCCCCATTTCAGAGAAGCGCGTCCCAAAGTTTGAGATCCCCCCTCCCCTCCATTTGCCCATTCATACACCGTCGGCGGCACGACAACCTACGCACTGCGGCTAGCCTCCTCCGTCCGCCACCCCATCCTCCACCTTGCCGGAGCCGCTACCCCTACCCCGTCGTCCACTGCAAGAGATGGACGTCTCTCATCCACGGCGCTGGACCAGGATCCTTTCATCGCCTCCTCTCGCTTCATCGGCGCCGTCGTCCACCTTGCCGTTGCTGCTCCTACGACCGCCTCGTCCACGGCAACAGGATATATCCCCCGACCCGGCCGTCTGCCGTCTAAAGTCTTCTTCCCCGCTGCCGACAGCCATCGCACCCGCAGCACCCTCAACGTGTCAGCATAGGCCTACACGGCATCGCAAGAGAGGTGGTACTCTTCCATATGTGCTTAAGTTATTGATCTCACCCAGAAAATAGATCGTAATTTATTTACTGTACTTTTCTTGTCCGTACCAAATCGTAGTGGCTAGTTGAAAGCAAACATTGGTTGCGAAGTAGCTTTGTCCGGTTTGCACCTTCAGATCCACCATGGCACAAGCACTATACTCGTAAAGCTTATGGTTTCCCCCCTTTATATTCACTACCATCATCGTAGCTCCTTCGTGTCGTGCTAGCACTGCTCCTCAAGACCTCAACCCAAAGCTTACGTGTTGAAATACGAATCTGATATGATGCTCATATCACTAAAACAGAGAACGTTTAATTGGTCACCTAATGTTCCTATATTCATTTCGAAAAGCATGTGCGCCACCCACTGGTCCAGCTAGTTCCACTTTCCTGATTTTTCTCTTGATGCTTAGGGTTTTCCCCTTTTATCTACTCTACTATGATCTGCGTAGGTGCTTTCTGTCGTACTAGCATTACTCCACCCTTCAAGCTAAACAACACAACACTCAGAATTTGAAAGCTTAGTTGTTCAAATATGATTGTGATATGATACTGATATTAGTTAACTGACACATTTAATTGGTTAGCTAAAGGTCCCACTTGAGTTTCCAAATGCATGTCGCGACATATAGAGAGACAGCATAATTGCATTTCTTTGTCACTTGTTGACCGTACTTTCTTGTCCATACCAAATCTTAGTTGTTATTTCAAAGCAAACATCGGTTGCTAACTACCCTTTGCGCGGTTTGCAGCTTCAGATCTGCCATCCCACTGCCACGGTCAACATTGTACTCATCATGCTTATGTTTTCCCCATTTTATGATGACCACAATCAGCCTACGTGGTTCGTGTCGTAATAGCACTGCTCCACCCATCGAGCTAAACAAGCTTAGTTGTACAAATTCATATCTGATATTATTGCTGATATTAGTAAAACTGAGAGATGTTTAATTGGTTAGCTAAATGTTCCTACTTTAGTTTCGAAATGCATGTGAGCCACATATGGAGAGACCGGAAAGAATAGTATTTCTCTGTGCGCTCTGGTTCATCATGGGTGGCCAACCGACATTGTATTGAAAGACTTGTAATATCTTCAATCTGCTTGCTCTTCTGGTCTTCTTTAAGATGATACTCTTCTCTTGCGGTCGACTGGTCAGGTCGAGTTGTTCTCCCTTAGTATATTTTGAATCTGCCAGGTCAGGTCGACTTGTTCTTCTTTACTATATGTTGAAGCTATCATCTGCGAAGTGTCATCACTTCTGGAGCTCTCATATTTTGAGTAGTAGGCCACATTATATTAATGCACACAACAAATTACAGCATGCATGGCATCTTTTAAAAGAATTGCAGAGATAGCACAAAGGGGTTTACAGGGAGGCAGTATTGGATTAGAATCACTTCTGCATTACAAAGAAAATCTCACTTGTTTTTATGTTTTCATGCATGTCAGATATTGAACATTATCAAAATGAATATGAGAATGGGCGCACGAGAGGAATATTGCGGAACGATCCACTGGCTAACAAACTTGGCATCGTGGAGGATGGCCTATCTTATTCACCCATCAAGGTGCTTGCTCTAACTTTGCAAAGTTGTATTGGTCGCACATATTTTGCATCTGACCTCTTGCATTACTTCTACTTTGTTACACCATCTGCTTAGTTTAAGCATCATATATGAGTATATGCCATACCTATCCATTTTCTGTACCTATTCCATGTGTCATCACACTATGTTTTTCCAGTCAAATGTTGTTCTTTCCTAATAGATGTCCAAAAGGAAGAGGGTGAGTGCAGATCCTCAAGGAGTACAAACTAGGTATTTGGAAAAGGTAGTGATACCTGTTAAATCAGATAGATCAGCAGCCACAGAAAACACAGGCCCAACTGTACCACACTTTACCCCTACTCCAGTGGCCAAACCCCTATTAGAACTGCTAGGAGCCCAGCGTCACGTACTGTCTATGATATCAATTCAAAATTTGAACTCCTAAATTTCTGCTTGTGCCTTACCTTCTCTCTTGTATGAAAACTAATTTCAGATGAATCTCCTTGCTCAAAGGATCATACGATCTCAAAACATTAATGGGCTCTGCATTGCTCTTGTCAGTACCTCTCTCCCTTTTGCCTTGTAACGCTGTACTTAATTAATTGCAGTCTGCACCTGAGCTTCATTATCCTCTGTTTCTTCCAATATTATTTGATCTATATTTACTCTTTGCAAAATGTAGAATAATGGCAACGCTTATAAAGAATTTTCTTTGGGGAATTTATTGAATTATCCTTCCATCAACATGGAGAAGGGCTTTGTCCAGCCCGTGTTAACATGTAATGTAAGTTCATCCTTCTCAAGCCTTCAAACTTTGTTCTAGTATAGATTTGGATAGGCATCATTTCCTCCACTGCTGTTTGCTTTGCTGTTTACATCTGATTGGATGTTTGCAACAACTACCAGTTTCAAATTGTAGTTGTAAAAACATGTTCCTTATGCAGAACAGATCCATTTATTTGCTTATATAATTGTGAAACCTGTTACGTGTCTCCTTGTTTCTCTTTCAGACTCGTATCTCTTACGCCAGGCAGAACTTTAGGGAAGATAGTGAGCCAAACCATCTTGAGGACAGCGAGATGACCCCCAAGGTCATGTCTTGATGAAGAGAGTGAGTTGAAGCTACTCACCAGCAGGTGTGAGACAACCTCTGTGCAGTCGCTGCCTCAATCAGTTCGACTTCTTCAGTATCAACTTAAAGCGGAAAGGCTTGCTTCAGCTCAGCTCCGACTTGAAGTCAAAGATGCAATGAAGATGTCAGAGGACTGTCGTGCGCATCATCATGCCTTAAATCTAGTGTTGATGCATCTATCGTTGACACAACTGAGGTCTACTTAGCTTCTTCAGCTGTTTGGGGGGGCCGACGTGGCCAGGTCTAGTGCCTTCTGAAGTGCTCTTAGTTTTGTATATTCTTTTGTCGGCGCGTTTATTTGCACTGGTGGCGAACTTTGATGCCCAGTGGATGTAATATGTGTGATAGCCGTGATAGCCTAGCGTAAGTTGCTTGCTTATTTATTTCCCTGTTGTCTTGTTTATTTGTTTGCTTGTAGTCATTGCAGTTCTTTTTCCGCGGTTTGCTAGTGGCTGCAATAACCTATTTTTTAAAACTAGGCCACAATAATCATGGGCTAATATTTACTGTAGTGACACTGGGCCTCCTACGGGCCGTAGAAACAGTGGGCCTTCTATGGGCCGTAGAAACAGTGGGCCTTCTACGGGCCGTATCATCAATGGGCCTTATACGGGCAGTATGATCGATTGGCCAAACATGGGCCAATAACAGGCCGCATTATGGCCGTAAACGGGCTAGAGTTGGAATCGTCCGTTCATGGGCCGACCATAACGGGCCATCGTTAATAGGCCGTATTTGATGACGCTATGAAAACGGCCCAACGTATTAATGGACCACAAACGGGCCGACTGTAACCACGGGCTGAATTTGGCCCACAAGCAGAAAATGACAGTAACGGGCCATAAGTAAACGAATGCTGGAAATGAGCCCAAGAATAAATGGGCTCTGAGAAGGCCAAAAGATAACATGGGCTGGAAACGGCCCAACGGAATAACGGGCCGTTAATGGGTATAAAGTGATACACTGTTCATTACGGGCCAGTTTCACCACGGGCCGTTAATGGGTGTAAAGTGATACATTGTTCATTACGGGCCAGTTTCACCACGGGCCGTTAATAGGCCAAGAGTTACATAGGGCCTCATATGGGCCGAAAGACGTCATGGGCCATACATGGGCCAGAAGTGAAAACGGGCTGGAATCATATTGGGTGGCCCAGATGATGCTACTGGGCCTAATTCGGATAGGGCGTAACGGGCCTTGGGTTAGCGGGCTGTAAATGGGCTATATGCGAACAGGCCGTTAACAGGCTTTACATGGGCCGGCCCGCCACCTTTTGACCAAGTCAAATGGGCCGGCCTTTTCACAGGAATGGGCCTCTGTTGGGCCGTGCCACGTGTCGACGTATCATAGGCGCCTTCTGTCCAATGAGTGGATGACATGTGTCCCAACGATGAGCCGACACGTGTTTCCTCCAGCCAATGATGATTTTACACGTGGAAAATCCCCATTGGTCGGGGCTGTTAACGGGTTATCGGATCCAAAACCCGACCCGATAGCTTAACGGCGTTCCGTTACAGTGGATGCCACGTGTCAGTCACCCTTGACGAAAGCACTTCTGTGACGCGGGATTTATCGTCATGGAAGTGGACACTTCCGTGATGATAATTTTGGTAATGTCATGGAACACTTCTACGACAGCACAGGTATAACTATCTTGATTCTGTCATAAAATCATCATGGATGTACATGCATGACAGAAAATGCGACCTACTGTGACAAACACGTATCATCATGGAAGTGTATTTTTTTGTAGTGGAGGTAAGGAACTGCCATCCAGTTCTGCTTTAGATTCACCTTCTGTTATGAGTAGACTTGCAACAACACCACATGTTATCAATTCTGATATGTCGCAAGTTATTGATGATGCTACTTCTACTATGAATGATGCTTATGATGATGCTAGTACCTTGCTTGATAATCATGATGTGCCACTTGGTGAATTTCTTGATGAACAAATTGCTAGAGTTATACAACATGATGTTGTTGAATCAGATGATGAGCTTGAAACTGAAACTCCTGAAACACCTGCTAGAACTAGCCTTCCTAGATATGAATTGCCTAAGGTACCGGAAGGTTATGTTATGAGTGAAGAAACAACTAGAGATATTCTTGCTTGTAATGATAGAGATGATCTAGAGAAATTACTACACAAGTATAAAGAAAAATCACTGAATGCTAGAATGAAATGTGATCCTAAGTTTGCTACTTCACCTATTTTTGTTGATGATAAGGATTATGAATTCTGTGTTGACCCAGAGTTCATTACTTTGGTTGAATCTGATCCTTTCCATGGTTATGAAACTAAAACTGTTGTGGCACATCTTACTAAGTTGAATGATATAGCCACCCTTTTTACTCATGATGAGAAAACTCGCTATTACTTTATTCTCAAATTATTTCCTTTCTCATTAAAGGGTGATGCTAAAGCTTGGTACAGTACTCTTGCTCCTGGTTGTATGCGTAGTCCCCAGGATATGATTTATTACTTCTCTGGAAAATATTTTCCTGCTCATAAGAAACAAGCTGCCTTACAGGAAATATTTAACTTTGTTCAAACTAAAGAAGAGAGTCTCCCACAAGCTTGGGGGAGGCTTTGCTAGTTACTTAATGCTTTGCCTGATCATCCTCTTAAGAAAAATGTAATACTTGATATCTTCTATAATGTACTAATCGATGCTTCTAGGGACTTCCTAGAAGATTTGATGGCTGTGTTTTCAGGGAACGACTGTTGGACAAGCTGAAGAATTATTGAATAACATATTGAAAAATTATGATGATTGGACTATTCCTGAACCACCGCCTAAACCCAGTCCGAAGAAGAGGGGTATATTATATCTCAGTCCTGAAGATATGCAAGAGGCAAAGAAATCTATGAAGGAAAAAGGTATTAAAGCTGAGGATGTTAAAAATTTACCTCCTATTGAAAAAATACATGGGCTTAATACACCACCACTGCCTAAGGTGGTAGAGGTAAATTCTCTTATGAAGTTCAATGAAAATGATAATCCTCACAATATGCATCCTAGTCAATGCCTTTATGAGTTTGAAAACTATATAAGAAAACAAGATCACTTCAATGCCAATGTTATGAAACAATTGAAATATAATTCTGATATGATTGCTCGCTTGAGTGACTTGTTATTTAGAATATCAAATGATGTTAGAGGTGTTGGAAAACATGCTTCTATGGTTCAAACCCAGTTAGAACAAGTTGCTAAATCACAAAGAGAATTGCTTGATGAAATGAATCATAATATGCATGACTTTGTTGTTAGAGTTGCAACTAGAGGAAGTAAAATGACTCAGGAACCACTTTATGCTGAGGGACACCCAAAAAGAATTGAACAAGATTCACATAGAGTTAACACTGATGGACCTGGTCCTTCTAGAAAGAAAAAGAAAAAGAAAAATGATAGGACTTTGCATACTTCTAGTGAACCTAAAATAGAAAAACCTCATGATAAAGATAATGAAACTTCTATCTCAGATGCTGAAACTCAATCTGGTAATGAACACTCACCTAGTAATAATGAAAAATAATAATGATGAGGTTCATGAAGACTCTCAACCAAATAATGAAAAAGAACCAGGCAATGATGTTGAGATAGAACCCCCTGTTGATCTTGATAACCCACAACCTAAGAATAAAAGGTATGATAAAAGAGACTTCATTGCTAGAAAACACGGTAAAGAAAGAGAACCGTGGGTTCAAAAACCTATGCCTTTTCCACCCAAGCCAACTAAAAAGAAAGATGATGAAGAATTTGAATGCTTTGCTGAAATGCTGAGGCCAGTCTTTTTGCGTACTCGCTTGACTGATATCCTTAAAATGCCTCCTTATGCAAAGTATGAAAGACATCATCACAAATAAGAGAAAAATACTGGAAGCTGAAATCTCCACTATGCTTGCTAATTATACTTTCAAAGATGGAGTGCCTAAAAAAATTGGAGATCCGGGAATACCAACTATACCTTGCTCTATCAAAAAGAATTATGTGAAAACTGCTTTATGTGATTTAGGAGCTGGTGTTAGTGTTATGTCTTTCTCTTTATATAAAAGACTTGACTTGAATAAACTCACACCTACTGAAATATCTTTGCAAATGGCTGATAAATTAACTGCCATACCTATCGGTATCTGTGAGGATGTGCCCGTTGTTGTTGCAATGTTACTATTTTGACTTACTTTGTTATACTTGAGATGCCCGAGGATGACAACATGTCGATTATCCTTGGTAGACCCTTCTTGAATGCTGCAGGGGCTGTTATTGATTGCAATAAAAGCAAGGTCACTTTTCATATTAACGGCAATGAGCATACGGTGCACTTTCCGAAGAAACAATTCCAAGTGAATGGTATTAATGTTATTGAAAAACCTCCGACAGTCACTATTGGAAGTTTTCAAATACCTCTACCTACTGTCAAAAAGAAATATGAAATGCTTATTGTTGGGGAAATGCATATCCCCATTGAGGTAACTTAGTGATTTACGAAAGTTCTTCGGTTTCATGCTAATCTAAAGTGGTTGTTAATAAGACCTGATCAACCTTATTAATGGATCATTTTTGAACGGTATGAAGTTGATGAATTTAGTAAGCACTACCTTCTGTCCCTACCTTTTATTTTCTTTTTTTATTAGTTAAATAAAATAAAATACCATGCTTTGTTTGTTTTCTGATTTTTCCGTGCAATAAAAAAATGACCCAAAAAAAGTTCTCATAATGCCCTGAAAATTTTACATGATTTTTTCTGAATATTTAAGAACTTTTTGTGCAAATAATACCAGAGGGAGGTGCACCAGGTGGGCACAACCCACGTGGGCGCGCCAGGACCCCCAGGCGCGCCCTGGTGGGTTGTGATCCCCACGTGGGCCCCCACACTTATCTCTTTAGCCCACATCATCACTTACCTCCAGAAAAAAAATCCCCATTGCTCTCTCTCCCATGTTCTTGAGCTCAAACCCATGGATTTCGATCTCTTTGCCCGAAGCTCCGTTTCTGAAATTGTTTCGGGGGATTGTTGCTTGGTATGTGACTCCACCATTTGTCCAATTAGTTTTTGTTTTAGTGGGTTATACTTTGAATAATTAGCTGCTCTTGGTGCTGCTGTAGATGTGCTTGCATGTTGAATTCTTAGTGTTCTAAGTAGCTTGAATGCTTGCTATGGCTTCTATGCATCCCTATGAGTAGTTGCTATCAATCTTGTAAAGTTTTGTTGACAAATTTTTATCACCCCAAAAATTTTATTTTCAGAAAATTGTGCGCGGACATGATGAACCTATTTGGAAGGAGTTCTTTGAGGAGACGATCCTCGGGGACATCTACTAGTGATAGTTCTGCTCGTCGGTCCTATGTTGAACCAAGTGAAAGCTCCACGCGAGATGCCGCCACCAAGACATGTTTATGGCCTAGCGATGAATATATGGTGCGTGTGGGCATTAAGGAGGAATTTGAGCAATATGTTCACAATGCTGGCCTCGGTCCCTACCTTTCAGATAAGTGTGAACAACACCAACTGCTCACTGAATCATTTGTCAAAGGATTTAAATATTTTCCACGTGAGTCTAGGGTGTCGTTTATGCTTTATGATAAGCCATTTACTATCCCACTAGAGACTTTTGCTTACCATTGCAAACTTCCATTTTGGGGTTCACTTGATGAGCCATCAAAGGCTGAGTTTGAGTCTTTCTTGACTAGCCTTTGTTACGGTGAAGGTAGGGGAGTGAGACAAGAAAGAATAAAGAGCATTCACTTTCCCGCAATTCAGTACCTTGCATTATTTAACGGGAAATGCATAGTAGGCAAGATAGACTGTAGCATACTTTGTGTGCCAGACTTGAGCCTCATTCACGCCGCTCTCACTGGTGAAAGGAATTATAACCTTGGAGCGATTGTTGCACGTAGACTTCAGCATAACGCTAACATTCGATCGTTCTATGGTGGATTTTATGCCACGCGTTTAGCACGAGAGCTGGATGTTTCACCTTTGCCCTTTGATCCGATCCTACCCACGCGGTATTTAGATTTTGACCCTTTGAAAGAACACAAGATCCTTAAGGGAAGGGTTGATAATTTCACTTACAATCTAATGTTTAACCAAAAGTCTATTGTGGATGTTGGGGAATGTAGTAATTTCAAAAAAAATCCTACACACACGCAAAATCATGGTGATGCATAGCAACAAGAGGGGAGAGTGTTGTCTACGTACCCTCGTAGACCGTAAGCGGAAGCGTTATGACAACGCGGTTCATGTAGTCGTACTTCTTCACGATCGACCGATCCTAGTGCCGAAAGTACGACACCTCCACGATCTGCACACGTTCGACTCGGTCACGTCCCACGAACTCACGACCCAGCAGAGTGTCGAGGGAGAGCTTCGTCAGCACGACGGCGTGATGACGGTGATGATGAAGCTACCGGCGCAGGGCTTTGCCTAAGCACTACGACGATATGACCGAGGTGGATTATGGTGGAGGGGGGCACCGCACACGGCTGGAAACAATCAACTTGTGTGTTCTAGGGTGCCCCCTGCCCCGTATATAAAGGAGCAAGGGGGAGGCTGGCCGGCCTTGGGGCGCGCCAAGGAGAGGGGGGAGTCCTCCTCCTAGTAGGAGTAGGACTCTCCCTTTCCTAGTCCAACTAGGAAGGGGGAAGGGGAAAGGAAGGAGAGGGAGAGAGGGAGGAAAGAGGGGGCGCCGCCCCCCCTCCTTGTCCAAT
Source organism: Triticum aestivum (assembly GCF_018294505.1). NCBI lineage: Eukaryota > Viridiplantae > Streptophyta > Magnoliopsida > Poales > Poaceae > Triticum > Triticum aestivum. The sequence goes on along the minus strand of NC_057799.1, from coordinate 581,753,251 downwards.
TCGGACTCCCAAGGGGGGCGCCCAGCCCTAGGCCCCTCCTCTCTCTCTCACAAGGCCCATGTTGGTCCATTAGTTCCCCCGGGGGTTCCGATAACCCCCCGGCACTCCGATAAATATCCGGTGACCCCTGGAACGCATCCGGTGTCCGAATATAGTCGTCCAATATATCAATCTTTATGTCTCGACCATTTCGAGACTCCTCGTCATGTCCGTGCTCACATCCGGGACTCCGAACTATCTTCGGTACATCAAAACACATAAACTCATAATACCGATCGTCACCGAACGTTAAGCGTGTGGACCCTACGGGTTCGAGAACTATGTAGACATGACCGAGACGCGTCTCCGGTCAATAACCAATAGCGGAACCTGGATGTGCATAACCCCAAAATGATAGCGGTAAATCAGTAAGAGACATCATAGATCGCACCATATCTAGTAAAGTACGATTACGACGTTCGGACACACCATTACGCTGTGGTGTTCCGGGTGGCGTTAGTTGCGAAACTATTCCGCATTGTTTCAAATGTAGACCAAACTCGTAACTCAAATATTCTCCTCCAAGATCAGATCGTAGAAACTTTATTTTCCTGTTACGATGATTTTCCACTTCACTCTGAAATTCTTTGAACTTTTCAAATGTTTCAGACCTATGTTTCATTAAGTAGATATACCCATATCTGCTTAAATCATCTGTGAAGGTGAGAAAATAACGATACCCGCCGCGAGCCTCAACATTCATCGGACCACATACATCTGTATGTATAATTTCCAACAAATCTGTTGCTCGCTCCATAGTTCCGGAGAACGGCGTTTTAGTCATCTTGCCCATGAGGCACGGTTCGCAAGTACCAAGTGATTCATAATCAAGTGGTTCCAAAAGTCCATCGATATGGAGTTTCTTCATGCGCTTTACACCAATATGACCTAAACGGTAGTGCCACAAATAAGTTGCACTATCATTATCAACTCTGCATCTTTTGGCTTCAATATTATGAATATGTGTATCACTACTATCGAGATTCAACAAAAATAGACCACTCTTCAAGGGTGCATGACCATAAAATATATTACTCATATAAATAGAACAACCATTATTCTCTGATTTAAATGAATAACCGTCTCGCATCAAACAAGATCCAGATATAATGTTCATGCTCAACGCTGGCACCAAATAACAATTATTCAGGTCTAAAACTAATCCCGAAGGTAGATGTAGAGGTAGTGTGCCGACCACGATCACATCGACTTTGGAACCATTTCCCACGCGCATCATCACCTCGTCCTTAGCCAATCTTCGCTTAATCCGTAGTCCCTGTTTCGAGTTGCAAATATTAGCAACAGAACCAGTATCAAATACCCAGGGGCTACTGCGAGCATTAGTAAGGTACACATCAATAACATGTATATCATATATACCTTTGTTCACCTTGCCATCCTTCTTATCCGCCAAATACTTGGGGCGGTTTCGCTTCCAGTGACCAGTCTGTTTGCAGTAGAAGCACTCAGTCTCGGGCTTAGGTCCAGACTTGGGTTTCTTCTCCTGAGCAGCAACTTGCTTGTTGTTCTTCTTGAAGTTCCCCTTCTTCTTCCCTTTGCCCTTTTTCTTGAAACTGGTGGTCTTGTTGACCATCAACACTTGATGCTCCTTTTTGATTTCTACCTCCGCAGCCTTTAGCATTGCGAAGAGCTCGGGAATCGTCTTATCCATCCCTTGCATGTTATAGTTCATCACGAAGCTCTTGTAGCTTGGTGGCAGTGATTGAAGAATTCTGTCAATAAAGCTATCATCCGGAAGATTAACTCCCGGTTGAATCAAGTGATTGTTATACCCAGACATTCTGAGTATATGCTCACTGACAGAACTATTCTCCTCCATCTTGCAGCTGTAGAACTTATTGGAGACTTCATATCTCTCAATCCGGGCATTTGCTTGAAATATTAACTTCAACTCCTGGAACATCTCATATGCTCCATCATGTTCAAAACGTCGTTGAAGTCCCGGTTCTAAGCCGTAAAGCATGGCACACTGAACTATCGAGTAGTCATCAGCTTTGCTCTGCCAGACGTTCATAACATCTGGTGTTGCTCCTGCAGCAGGTCTGGCACCTAGCGGTGCTTCCAGGACGTAATTCTTCTGTGCAGCAATGAGGATAATCCTCAAGTTACGGACCCAGTCCGTGTAATTGCTACCATCATCTTTCAACTTTGCTTTCTCAAGGAACGCATTAAAATTCAACGGAACAACAGCACGGGCCATCTATCTACAATCAACATAGACAAGCAAAATACTATCAGGTACTAAGTTTATGATAAATTTAAGTTCAATTAATCATATTACTTAAGAACTCCCACTTAGATAGACATCCCTCTAATCATCTAAGTGATCACGTGATCCAAATCAACTAAACCATGTCCGATCATCACGTGAGATGGAGTAGTTTCAATGGTGAACATCACTATGTTGATCATATCTACTATATGATTCACGCTCGACCTTTCAGTCTCAGTGTTCCGAGGCCATATCTGCATATGCTAGCCTCGTCAAGTTTAACCTGAGTATTCCGCATGTGCAACTGTTTTGCACCCGTTGTATTTGAACGTAGAGCCTATCACACCCGATCATCACGTGGTGTCTCAGCACGAAGAACTTTCGCAATGGTGGATACGCAGGGAGAACACTTTTATCTTGAAATTTAGTGAGAGATCATCTTATAATGCTACCGTCAATCAAAGCAAGATAAGATGCATAAAAGATAAACATCACATGCAATCAATATAAGTGATATGATATGGCCATCATCATCTTGTGCTTGTGATCTCCATCTCCGAAGCACCGTCATGATCACCATCATCACCGGCGCGACACCTTTGATCTCCATCGTAGCATCGTTGTCGTCTCGCCAACTTATGCTTCTACAACTATCACTACCGCTTAGTGATAAAGTAAAGCGTTACAGGGCGATTGCATTGCATAAAATAAAGCGACAACCATATGGCTCCTGCCAGTTGCCGATAACTCGGTTACAAAACATGATCATCTCATACAATAAAATTTAGCATCATGCCTTTACCATATCACATCACAACATGCCCTGCAAAAACAAGTTAGACGTCCTCTACTTTGTTGTTGCAAGTTTTATGTGGCTGCTACGGGCTGAGCAAGAACCGTTCTTACCTACGCATCAAAACCACAACGATAGTTCGTCAAGTTAGTGATGTTTTAACCTTCTCAAGGACCGGGCGTAGCCACACTCGGTTCAACTAAAGTTGGAGAAACTGACACCCGCCGGCCACCTGTGTGCAAAGCACGTCGGTAGAACCAGTCTCGCGTAAGCGTACGCGTAATGTCGGTCTGGGCCGCTTCATCCAACAATACCGCCGAACCATAGTATGACATGCTGGTAAGCAGTATGACTTGTATCGCCCACAACTCACTTGTGTTCTACTCATGCATATAACATCTACGCATAAAACCAGGCTCGGATGCCACTGTTGGGGAACGTAGTAATTTCAAAAAAAATCCTAAGCACACACGTCTTCACGATCCGACCGATCAAGTACCGAACGCACGGCACCTCTGATTTTTGCACACGTTCAACTCGATGACGTCCCTCGAACTCCGATCCAGCCGAGCTTTGAGGGAGAGTTCTGTCAGCACGACGTCCTGGTGACGATGATGATGTTGCTACCGACGCAGGGCTTCGGCTAAGCACTGCTACGATATTATCGAGGTGGATTATGGTGGAGAGGGGCACCGCACACGGCTAAAAGATCCAAGAGATCAATTGTTGTGTCTATGGGGTGCCCCTCTCCTCCGTATATAAAGGGGGGAGGAGAGGGTCGGCCAAGGGGAGGAGGCGCGCCCAAGTTTGGGAGTCCTACTCCCACCGGGAGTAGGACTCCTCCTTTTCCTATTTGGAGAGGGAGAGGGAAGGAAGAGGAAGGAGGGAGGAAGGAAAGGGGGGACGGCCCCCCTCCCAATTTGGATTGGGCTTGGGGGGCGCCCCCTCCCTTGCTCCTTTCCCCTCCTTTCCACTAAAGCCCATTAAGGCCCATATACCTCCCGGGGGTTCCGATAACCTCCCGGTGCTCCGGTATTATCCCGATCTCACCCGGAACCATTCCGGTATCCAAATATAGTCGCCCAATATATCGATCTTTACGTCTCAACCATTTCGAGACTCCTCGTTATGTCGGTGATCACATCCGGGACTCCGAACTACCTTCGGTACATCAAAACACATAAACTCATAATATAACCGTCATCGAACTTTAAGCGTGTGGACCCTACGGGTACGATAACTATGTAAACATGACCGAGACACATCTCCGGTCAATAACCAATAGCGGAACCTGGATGCTCATATTGGCTCCTACATATTCTACGAAGATCTTTATCGGTCAAACCGCATAACAACATACGTTGTTCCCTTTGTCATCGGTATGTTACTTGCCCGAGATTTGATCGTCGGTATCTCAATACCTAGTTCAATCTCGTTACCAGCAAGTCTCTTTACTCGTTCTGTAATACATCATCTCGCAACTAACTCATTAGTCAGAATGCTTGCAAGGCTTATAGTGATGTGCATTACCGAGAGGGCCCAGAGATACCTCTCCGACAATCGGAGAGACAAATCCTAATCTCGAAATACGCCAACCCAACAAGTACCTTCGGAGACACCTCTAGAGCACCTTTATAATCACCCAGTTACGTTCTGACGTTTGGTAGCACACAAAGTGTTCCTCCGATAAACGGGAGTTGCATAATCTCATAGTCATAGGAACATGTATAAGTCATGAAGAAAGCAATAGCAGAATACTAAACGATAAAGTGCTAAGCTAACGGAATGGGTCAAGTCAATCACATCATTCTCCTAATGATGTGATCCCGTTAATCAAATGACAACTCATGTCCATGGCTAGGAAACATAACCATCTTTGATTAACGAACTAGTCAAGTAGAGGCATACTAGTGACACTCTGTTTGTCTATGTATTCACACAAGTATTATGTTTCCGGTTAATACAATTCTAGCATGAATAATAAACATTTATCATGATATAAGGAAATAAATAATAACTTTATTATTGCCTCTGGGTCATATTTCCTTCAGAGGCATACTAGGGACACTTTGTTTTGTCTATGTATTCACACATGTACTAAGTTTCCCGTTAATACAATTCTAGCATGAATAATAAACATTTATCATGAAATAAGGAAATAAATAATAACTTTATTATTGCCTCTAGAGCATATTTCCTTCAGTCTCCCACTTGCACCAGAGTAAATAATCTAGTTCACATCGCCATGTGATTTAACACCAATAGTTCACATCACCATGTGATTAACACCCATAGTTCACATCGACATGTGACCAACACTCAAAGGGTTTACTAGAGTCAGTAATCTTAGTTCACATCGCCATGTGATTAACACCCAAATAGTACTAAGGTGTGATCATGTTTTGCTTGTGAGAGAAGTTTAGTCAACGGGTCTGCCATAATCAGATCCATATGTATTTTGCAAATTTCTATGTCAACAATGCTCTGCACGGAGCTACTCTAGCTAATTGCTCCCACTTTCAATATGTATCCAGATTGAGACTTAGAGAAATCTGGATCAGTGTCAAAACTTGCATCGACGTAACACTTTATGACGAACCTTTTGTCACCTCCATAATCGAGAAACATATCCTTATTCCACTAAGGATAATTTTGACAGATGTCCAGTGATCTACTCCTAGATCACTATTGTACTCCCTTGCCAAACTCGGTGTAGGGTATACAATAGATCTGGTACACAGCATGGCATACTTTATACAACCTATGGCTGAGGCATAGGGAATGACTTTCATTCTCTTTCTATCTTCTGCCGTGGTCGGGCTTTCAGTCTTACTCAATTTCACACCTTGCAATACAGGTAAGAACTCCTTCTTTGACTATTCCATTTTGAACTACTTCAAAAATTTGTTAAGGTATGTACTCATTGAAAAAACTTATCAAGCGTCTTGATCTATCTCTATAGATCTTGATGCTCAATATGTAAGCAGCTTCATCGAGGTCTTTCTTTGAAAAACTTCTTTCAAACACTCCTTTTATGCTTTCCAGAAAATTCAACATGATTTCCGATCAACAATATGTCATTCACATATACTTATCAGAAAGGTTGTAGTGCTCCCACTCACTTTCTTGTAAATACATGCTTCATCGCAATTCTGTATAAAACTATATGCTTTGCTCAACTCATCAAAGCGTATATTCCAACTCTGAGATGCTTTGCACCAGTCCATGGATGGATCGCTGGAGCTTGCACATTTTGTTAGCATCTTTAGGATCGACAAAACCTTCTGGTTGCATCATATACAACTCTTCTTTAAGAAATCCGTTAAGGAATGTAGTTTTGACATCCATTTGCCAGATTTCATAAAATGTGGCAATTTACTAACATGATTTGGACAGACTTAAGCATCGCTACGAGTGAGAAAATCTCATCGTAGTCAACACCTTGAACTTTGTCAAAACCCTTTTTGACAAGTCTAGCTTTGTAGATAGTAACACTACTATCAGCGTCCGTCTTCCTCTTGAAGATCCATTTATTTTCTATGGCTTCCCGATCATCGGGCAAGTCAACCAAAGTCCACACTTTGTTCTCATACATGGATCCCATCTCAGATTTCATGGCCTCAAGCCATTTCGCGGAATCTGGGCTCATCATCGCTTCCTCATAGTTCGTAGGTTCGTCATGGTCAAGTAACATGAACTCCAGAATAGGATTACCGTACCACTCTGGTACGGAACGTACTCCAGTTGACCTACGAGGTTCGGTAGTAACTTGATCCGAAGCTTCATGATCATCATCATTAACTTCCTCACTAATTGGTGTAAGCATCACTTGAACTGATTTCAGTGAAGAAATACTTTCCAATTCGGGAGAATGTACAATCACCTCATCAAGTTCTACCTTCCTCCCACTCACTTCTTTCGAGAGAAACTCCTTCTCCAGAAAGGATCCATTCTTAGCAACAAAGATCTTGCCTTCGGATCTGTGATAGAAGGTGTACCCAACAGTCTCTTTGGGTATCCTATAAGACACATTTCTCCGATTTGGGTTCGAGCTTATCAGGTTGAAGCTTTTTCACATAAGCATCGCAGCCTCAAACTTTAAGAAACGACAGCTTGGGTTTCATGGCAAACCACATTTCATAAGGTGTCGTCTCAACGGATTTAGATGGTGCCCTATTTAACATGAATGCAACTGTCTCTAATGCATAACCCCAAAACGATAGTGGTAAATCGGTAAGAGACATCATAGATTGCACTATATCCAATAAAGTACGGTTATGACGTTCGAACACACCATTATGCTGTGGTGTTCCAGGTGGCATGAGTTTGTGAAACTATTCCACATTGTTTTAATTGAAGGCCAAACTTGTAACTCAAATATTTGCCTCTACGATCAGATCGTAGAAACTTTATTTTCTTGTTACGATGATTCTCTACTTCACTCTGAAAATCTTTGAACTTTTCAAGTGTTTCAGACTTGTGTTTCATCAAGTAGATATACACATATCTTCTCAAATCATCTGTGAAGGTCAGAAAACAACGATACCCGCCGTGAGCCTCAGCACTGATTGGACCGCATACATCGGTATGTATTATTTCCAATAAGTTAGTGGCTTGCTCCATTGTTCCGGAGAACGGAGTCTTAGTCATCTTGCCCATGAGGCATGGTTTGCAAGCATCAAATGATTCATAATCAAGTGATTCCAAAATTCCATCGGCATGGAGTTTCTTCACGCGCTTTACACCAATATGACCTAAACGGCAGTGCCACAAATAAGTTGCACTATCATTATTAACTTTGCATCTTTTGGCTTCAATATTTATGAATATGTGTATCACTACGATCGAGATTCAATAAACCATTTACATTGAGTGTATGACCATAAAAGGTTTTTATTCATGTAAATAGAACAAAAATTATTCTTTGACTTAAATGAATAATTGTATTGCAATAAACATGATCAAATCATATCCATGCTTAACGCAAACACCAAATAACATTTATTTTAGGTTCAACACTAATCCCGAAGGTAAAAGGAGTGTGCGATGGTGATCTTATCAACCTTGGAATTATTTCCAACACACATCGTCACCTCGCCCTTAACTAGTCTCTGTTTATTTTGCAACTCCCGTTTCGAGTTACTACTCTTAGCAACTGAACTAGTATCAAATACCGAGGGGTTGCTATAAACACTAGTGAAGTACACATCAATAACATGTATATCAAATATACCTTTGTTCATTTTGCCATTCTTCTTATCCGCCAAGTATCTAGGGGCAGTTCCACTTCAAGTGACCATTTCCTTTGCAGTAGAAGCACTCAGTTTCAGGCTTGAGTCTAGCTTTGGGTTTCTTCACGGGAATGACAACTTGTTTGTCATTCTTCTTGAATTTCCCTTTCTATTATTTTGCCCTTTTTCTTGAAACTAGTGGTCTTGTAAACCATCAACACTTGATGCTCTTTCTTGATTTCTACCTTCGCCAATTTTAACATCACGAAGAGCTCGGGAATTACTTTCGTCATCCCTTGCATATTATAGTTCATCACGAAGTTCTAGTAACTTGGTGATAGTGACTAGAGAACTTTGTCAATTACTATCTTATCTGGAAGATTAACTCCCACTTGATTCAAGCAATTGTAGTACCCAGACAATCTGAGCACATACTCACTGGTTGAGCCATTCTCCTCCATTTTGTAGGCAAAGTACTATCAGAGGTCTCATACCTCTTGACACGGGCATGAGTATGAAATACCAATTTCAACTCTTGGAACATCTTATATGCTCCGTGGCGTTCAAAACATTTTTGAAGTCCTGATTCTAAGCCGTAAAGCATGGTGCACTAAACTATCAAGTACTCATCATATCGAGCTTTTTCAAACGTTCATAACGTCTGTATCTGCTCTTGCAATAGGTCTGTCATCTAGCAGTGCATCAAGGACATAATTCTTCTGTGCAGCAATGAGGATAATCCTCAGATCATGGACCAAGTTCGCATCATTGCTACTATCATCTTTCAACTTAGTTTTCTCTAGGAACATATCATAAATAAAACAGGGAAGCTATTTGTGAGCTATTGATCTACAACATAGATATGCAAATACTATCAGGACTAAGTTCATGATAAATTTAAGTTTAATTAATCATATTACTTAAGAACTCCCACTTAGATAGACATCCCTCGAGTCATCTAAATGATCACGTGATCCATATCAACTAAACCATGTCCGATCATCACGTGAGATGGAGTAGTTTTCAATGGTGAACATCACTATGTTGATCATATCTACTATATGATTCACGTTCGACCTTTCGGTCTCCAGTGTTCCGAGGCCATATCTGCATATGCTAGGCTCGTCAAGTTTAACCGGAGTATTCTGCATGTGCAAAACTGGCTTGCACCCGTTGTATGTGAACGTAGAGCTTATCACACCCGATCATCACGTGGTGTCTCAGCACAAAGAACTGTCGCAACGGTGCATACTCAGGGAGAACACTTATACCTTGAAATTAGTAAGGGATCATCTTATAAAGCTACCGCCGAACCAAGCAAAATAAGATGTATAAAAGATAAACATCACATGCAATCAAAATATGTGACATGATATGGCCACCATCATCTTGTGCCTTTGATCTCAATCTCTAAAGTACCATCATGATTTCTATCGTCACCAGCATGACACCATGATCTTTATCATCTTCATCTCTATCAACATGTCGTCATATGGTCGTCTCGCCAACTATTGCTTTTGCAACTATTGCTATCGCATAGCGATAAAGTAAAGCAATTACATGGCACTTGCATCTTATGCAATGAAGAGACAACCATAAGGCTTCTGCCAGTTGTCGATAACTTCAACAAAACATGATCATCTCATACAACAACTTATATCGCATCACGTCTTGACCATATCACATCACAACAAGCCCTGCAAAAACAAGTTAGACGTCCTCTACTTTGTTGCTGCAAGTTTTACGTGGCTGCTACGGGCTGTACAAGAACCGTTCTTACCTACGCATCAAAACCACAACGATTTTTCGTCAAGTATCTGCTGTTTTAACCGTCAACAAGGACCGGGCGTAGCCACACTCGATTCAACTAAAAATGGAGAAACTGACACCCGCCAGCCACCTGTGTGCGAAGCACGTCGGTAGAACCAGTCTCGCGTAAGCGTACGCGTAATGTCGGTCCGGGCCGCTTCATCCAACAATACCGCCGAATCAAAGTATGACATGCTGGTAAGCAGTATGACTATTATCGCCCACAACTCACTTGTGTTCTACTCGTGCATATAACATCTACGCATAGACCTGGCTCGGATGCCACTATTGGGGAACGTAGTAATATCAAAAAAAAATCCTACGCACACGCAAGATCATGGTGATGCATAGCAACGAGAGGGGAGAGTGTTGTCTACGTACCCTCGTAGACCGTAAGTGGTAGCATTATGACAACGCGGTTGATGTAGTCGTACGTCTTCACGATCGACTGATCCTAGTACCGAAAGTACGGCACCTCCATGATCAGCACACGTTCGGCTCGGTGACGTCCCACAAACTCACGATCCAGCAGAGTGTCGAGGGAGAGCTTCGTCAGCACGACGGCGTGATGACGATGATGATGAAGCTACCGGCGCAGGGCTTCTCCTAAGCACTACGACGATATGACCGAGGTGGATTATGGTGGAGGGGGCGCCGCACACGGCTGGAAACAATCAACTTGTGTGTTCTAGGGTGCCCCCCTGCCCCCCGTATATAAAGGAGCAAGGGGGAGGCCGACCGGCCTTGGGGTGCGCCAAGGAGTGGGGGGAGTCCTCCTCCTAGAAGGACTAGGAATCCCCCTTTCCTAGTCCAACTAGGAAGGGGGAAGGGGAAAGGAAGGAGAGGAAGAGAGGGAGGAAAGAGGGGGCGCCCCCCCTCCTTGTCCAATTCGGACTCCCAAGGGGGGGCGGCCAGCCCTAGGCCCCCTCCTCTCTCTCTCACAAGGCCCATGTTGGTCCATTAGTTCCCCCGGGGGTTCCGATAACCCCCCTGCACTCCAATAAATATCCGGTGACCCCCGAAACTCATCCGGTGTCCGAATATAGTCGTCCAATATATCAATATTTATGTCTCGACCATTTCGAGACTCCTCGTCATGTCCGTGGTCACATCCGGGACTCCGAACTATCTTCGGTACATCAAAACACATAAAATCATAATACTGATCGTCACCGAACGTTAAGCGTGCGGACCCTACGGGTTCGAGAACTATGTAGACATGACTGAGACACGTCTCCGGTCAATAACCAATAGTGGAACCTGGATGTTCATATTGGCTCCTACATATTCTACGAAGATCTTTATCGGTCAAACCGCATAACAACATACGTTGTTCCCTTTCTCATCGGTATGTCACTTGCCCGAGATTCGATCCTTGGTATCTTCATACCAAGTTCAATCTCGTTACCGGCAAGTCTCTTTACTCGTTCCATAATGCATCATCCTACAACTAACTCATTAGTCACAATGCTTGGAAGGCTTATAGTGATGTGCATTACCGAGAGGGCCCAGACATACCTCTCCGATACATGGAGTGACAAATCCTAATCTTGATCTATGCCAACTCAACAAACACCATCGGAGACAACCGTAGAGCATCTTTATAATCACCCAGTTACATTGTGACGTTTGATAGCACGCAAGGTGTTCCTTCGGTATTCGGGAGTTGCATAATTTCATAGTCTGAGGAAGATGTATAAGTCATGAAGAAAGCAGTAGCAATGAAACTGTAACGATCATAATGCTAAGCTAACGAATGAGTCTTGTCCATTACATCATTCTTCTAATGAAGTGATCCCGTTCATCAAATGGCAACACATGTCTATGGTTAGGAAGATAACCATCTTTGATAAACGAGCTAGTCAAGTAGAGTCATACTAGGGACACTTTGTTTTGTCTATGTATTCACACATGTACTAAGTTTCCGGTTAATACAATTCCAGCATGAATAATAAATATTTATCATGAAATAAGGAAATAAATAATAACTTTATTATTGCCTCTAGGGCATATTTCCTTCAGTGGACACATATTTGCATGCGCCTGCTCTTTTTGACTATCACAGCAAGGGAAGATATTTTGGTCTTGAGAGCGAGGCCCGAGCTCACAACGCAGTAGTGTTGGCAGCACGGCAGGCCCAGGCATCCGCACCGAGATCCTCCGTGAGCTACCACGCCGACTACTACCCTCCAGGCTACTGATCGGCTACCAAGTTAGGACAAAAGCCTAAGCTTGGGGGAGTACGTGTTTCCACCGTCTTTACATTCATGTCCACTTATTCCATTTGTCGGTGTTCACACTTTTTCATTGTATCATCCATGCTTAGATTTATTTTCTTGCTTTCTTCTTGTGTGTTTGAAAAACTTTAGAAAAAACCAAAAAAATTAGTTGTAGTAATTTACTTTCTATGCATGCTTAGTAGTAGTATTAAAAAGAAAACCCAAAAAGATTTCCTTGTTCTTCTTTTGCTTGTTGGGAACTTTCCTGTGTAAATAGTTTTTCTCATTTTTTGCTTTTCCCTTTTATTTGCTCGTTCTAGAAAACCAAAAACTCCAAAAATAATTCAGTGTGTTTCTCTGAATTTCTTTTCTTTTTATTCGAGTTATACCGAGGAGAAGACCACGATGAAAATGTTGAGTGGCTCTCATATGAATAATTGCTGAACTAATAAAGAGCACATTTTACCTTGTCTTCTCCAGTTGAATAAAATGTCTTGCAGATTCCAGCTTAGTCCACGGCACTTTTGCACTATTATTATTTTCATATCATTCGGTCGTGCAAGTGAAAGGAAATAATGACGATATTCGATGAACTGGCCGTGGCAAAGAGAAACTGGTATGAACTCGACTTGTTCTCTTTGTGTAAATATGTTTAACCTAGTATCCCGGCTTCAGCCCATTATGATTAAACATGTTTGCAGTGACAATTAGAGATTATAGTTTCTCATGCCATGCATAAGTAGCTGGGAGTTGATAATGATTTATCTTGGATATCAACATAGCGTTAAAATGATTGTGATGTAGTATGATGATATGGTATCCTCCTCTGAATGTTCAAGTGGCTTGACTTGGTACATGTTCATGCATCTAGTTGAATCAAAACCAACATAGCCTCTATGATATTTATGTTCAAGGTGTTCATATCCTACTCATGCTAGTGTCCAATGTTACTTATGCATAATGCATGGTTATGATCGTTGTTGCTCTCTAGCTGGCCGCTTCTCAATCTTAATTGCTAGCCTTTGCCTGTACTAAGTGGGAATTCTCCTTGTACATCAAAAAACTTGAACCCAAAGTTATTCCAGATGATTCCACCATACCTACCTATATGCGGTATTACCCTGCCGTCCTAAGTAAATTTGCATGTGCCACCTCTAAAAACTTCTATAATTTATCCTTTTTGTGTGCCTGGATCATTCATGGAACAACAGGAGGTGGTCCATATCTTCCGTGCTAAGCAGGTTATTCTCAGGTCGAGGGTTTATTCACTCGCCATCGCATGAGAAAATGGGTGGTAATAGGAATGCCCAGTCCCAAACTGCAAACATGAAAAGAGAGTTCATCTCTGAATTAATCAAACAAGAACTCCCAATGGAGTCAAAATCTTTACTTTTATCGCTTGTGAACCGCCACTACCATGCTTAGCATGGAGGATGTTGATAACTGATGGTCGTGAAGTGAATAAGAAGGGTGCATGTCTCAAAATATCATTTATCTCTGTTTTAAAAATTGATCTCCGGCACCTCTGCAAATCATGGCTTCCCTCCGCGAAGGGACTATCTATTTACTTGTATGTTGTGTCATCACCTTCTAAAAACAAGCGCAAGAAACTGAGTAGAGCACAGCTGTCATGATTTATGCATTGTGTGTAGCTAATGTTGGGTGCATCATGACTGGATCTGTTCTACCATGAACTACAATGTTTAGTCGCTGCTTAAACTTTGGAGGTGCTCTGCATTTATGTTTTACGGTCTCAGAAAGGGCTAGCGAGATACCACTATTGTCATATTATATCATGGTTGTTTTGACAACGTGTTGCCGTTTGAGATATCTTATTATTGCTTGCTAGCTGATTATGTCATTGATATGAATCATTATAATCTTTAAGAGTTATTGTCGACATGGTTAGTTATAATGCTGGCTGAAAACCTGGGTGTTGTTTAAGCTTATTTATGCAAACAAGAGCAAAAGAGTTCGTAAAAGTTTTTCTTTCTCACTTTCATTTTATCAACTGAATTGCTTGAGGACAAGCAAAGGTTTAAGCTTGGGGGAGTTGATACGTCTCCAACATATCTACTTTTTCTCACGCTTTTCCTCTTGTTTTGGACTCTAATTTGCATGATTTGAATGAAACTAACCCCAGACTGACGATGTTTTCAGCAGAACTACCATGGTGTTGTTTTTGTGCAGAAATAAAAGTTCTCGAAATGGAACGAAACTTTGCGAGGATTTTTTATATAATAAAAGAGAATTTCTGGAGCCAAGATCCACCGGAGAGGGGCCCCTGGGTGGGCACAACCCACCAGGGCGCGCCCCCCTCTCCTGGCGCGCCCAAGTGGGTTGTACCCACCTGGTGGCCCTGCTGGCGACCCCCCCCCCCCTGATACTATAAAATCACATATTTCCAGGAAAAAATCAGGGAGAAAGAATTATTGCGATCCACGAGACAGAGCCGCCGCCAAGCCCTGTTCTTCCTCGGGAGGGCGGATCTGGAGTCCGTTTGGGGCTCCGGAGAGGGGGATCTTCGTTCTTCATCATCACCAACCCCTCTCCATCGCCAATTCCATGATGCTCCCCACCGGGAGTGAGTAATTCCTTCGTAGGCTCGCTGGTCAGTTGGATGAGATTCATCATGTAATTGAGTTATTTTTGTTAGGGCTTGATCCCTAGTATCCACTATGTTCTTAGATTGATGTTGCTATGACTTTGCTATGCTTAATGCATGTCACTTTGGGCCCGAGTGCCATGAACTCAGATCTGAACCGTTTATGAATTCATCATTATAACCATGTTTTAGATCCGATCTTGCAAGTTATAGTCACCTACTACGGTTATGATCCGACAACCCCGGAGTGACAACAACCGGGCCCACTCTCGGTGATGACTGTAGTTTGAGGAGTTCATGTATTCACTATGTGTTAATGCTTTGTTCCGGTTCTCTATTTAAAGGAGGCCTTAATATCCCTTAGTTTCCAATATGGACCCCGCTGCCACGGGAGGGTAGGACAAAAGATGTCATGCAAGTTCTTTTAATAAAGCACGTATGACTATTTACGGAATACATGCCTACATTATATTGATGAACTGGAGCTAGTGCCGTATCGCCCTAGGTTATAACTGTCACATGATGAATATCATCCAACAAGTCACCGATCCAATGCCTACGAATTTATCTTATATTGTTTCTGCTAAGTTACTACTGCTATCATCACTGTTACACTTGCTAAAAAATTACTGCTATCACTGTTACTGTTACTATTGCTGTTGTCACTACTATCAAAACTATCAAACTACTTTGCTACTAATCACTTTGCTGTAGATAATTAATCTCCAGGTGTGGTTGAATTGACAACTCAGCTGCTAATACCTTCAAATGTTCTTTGGCTCCCGTTGTGTCGAATCTATAAATTTGGGTTGAATACTCTACCCTCGAAAACTGTTGCGATCCCCTATACTTGTGGGTTATCAAGCATTGTGAAGAGCTCAGGAATCATCTTGTTCATCCCTTGCATATTATAGTTCATCACAAATCCTTTATAGCTTGCTGGCAGTGATTGAAGAACTCTGTCAATGACACTATCATCTGGAAGATTAATGTTGGGGAACGTAGCAGAAATTCAAAATTTTCTACGCATCACCAAGATCAATCTATGGAGTAATCTAGCAACGAGGGGAAGGGGAGTGCATCTACATACCCTTGTAGATCATGATGCGGAAGCGTTGCAAGAACGCGGATGAAGGAGTCGTACTCGTAGCGATTCAGATCGCGGTTGATTCCGATCTAAGCGCCGAACCACGGCGCCTCCGCGTTCAACACACGTGCAGCCCGGTGACGTCTCCCACGCCTTGATCTAGCAAGGAGAGAGGGAGAGGTTGGGGAAGACTCCGTCCAGCAGCAGCACGACGGCGTGGTGGTGATGGAGGAGCGTGGCAATCTTGCAGGGCTTCGCCAAGCACCGCAGGAGAGGAGGAAGACATGGAAGAGGGGGAGGGCTGCGCCAGAACTTGGGTTGCTGCTGCCCTCCCACCCCCCACATATATATAGGGGAAAGGGAGAGGGGGGCCGGCCCCCTCAGATCCAATCTGAGGAGGGGGCGGCGGCCAGGGGGGTTGCCTTGCCCCCCAAGGCAAGGGGGCCGGGGCGCCTCCCCTTAGGGTTTCCCCAAACCCCCAGGCGCATGGGCCCTGGGAGGGAAGGCGCCCAGCCCACTAAGAGGCTGGTCCCTCCCCACATACAGCCCATAGGGCCCTCCGGGGCTGGTGGACCCTCCCGGTGGACCCCCAGAACCCTCCGGTGGTCCCGGTACATTACCGGTGACGCCCGAAACTCTTCCGGTGGCCAAAACGGGACTTCCCATATATAAATCTTTACCTCCGGACCATTCCGGAACTCCTCGTGACGTCCGGGATCTCATCCGGGACTCCGAACAACATTCGGTAACCACGTATATCTATTCCCTATAACCCTAGCGTCATCGAACCTTAAGTGTGTAGACCCTACGGGTTCGGGAACCATACAGACATGACCAAGACGTTCTCCGATCAATAACCAACAGCGGGATCTGGATAACCATGTTGGCTCCCACATGTTCCACGATGATCTCATCGGATGAACCACGATGTCGGGGATTCAATCAATCCCGTATACAATTCCCTTTGTCAATCAGTATGTTACTTGCCCGAGATTCGATCGTTGGTATCTCGATACCTTGTTCAATCTCGTTACCAGCAAGTCTCTTTACTCGTTCCGTAACACATCATCCCGCGATCAACTCCTTGGTCACATTGTGCACATAATGATGATATCCTACCGAGTGGGCGCAGAGATACCTCTCCGTTTACACGGAGTGGCAAATCCCAGTCTCGATTCGTGCCAACCCAACAGACACTTTCGGAGATACCTGTAGTCCACCTTTATAGCCACCCAGTTACGTTGTGACGTTTGGTACACCCAAAGCATTCCTACGGTATCCGGGAGTTGCACAATCTCATGGTGTAAGGAAATGATACTTGACATTAGAAAAGCTCTTAGCAAACGAACTACACGATCTTGTGCTAGGCTTAGGATTGGGTCTTGTCCATCACATCATTCTCCTAATGATGTGATCCCGTTATCAACGACATCCAATGTCCATGGTCAGGAAACCGTAACCATCTATTGATCAACGAGCTAGTCAACTAGAGGCTTACTAGGGACATGGTGTTGTCTATGTATCCACACATGTATCTAAGTTTCCTATCAATACAATTTTAGCATGGATAATAAACGATTATCATGAACAAGGAAATATAATAATAACCAATTTATTATTGCCTCTACTATATGATTCACGTTCGACCTTTCGGTCTCAGTGTTCCGAGGCATGTCTGTACATGCTAGCCTCGCCAAGTTTAACCCGAGTATTCCGCACGTGCAAAACTGTCTTACACCCGTTGTATGTGAATGTAGAGCTTATCACACCCGATCATCACGTGGTGTCTCGGCACGACGAACTGTCACAACGGTGCATACTTAGGAAGAACACTTATACCTTGAAATTTTAGTCAGGGGTCATCTTATAATGCTACCGCCATACTAAGCAAAATAAGATGCATAAAAGATAAACATCACATGCAATCAAAATATGTGACATGATATGGCCATCATCATCTTGTGCATTTGATCTCCATCTCCAAAGCACCGTCATGATCTCCATCTTCACCGGCTTGACACCTTGATCTCCATGTTGGGTAACGTAGCAGAAATTCAAAATTTTCTATGCATCACCAAGATCAATCTATGGAGTTTACTAGCAACGAGAGGGAAGGAGAGTGCATCTACATACCATTGTAGATCGCGATGCGGAAGCGTTGCAAGAACGCGGATGAGGAAGTCGTACTCGTAGCGATTCAGATCGCAGTTGATTCCGATCTAAGCACCGAAGAACGGTGCCTCCGCGTTCAACACACGTGCAGCCCGGTGACGTCTCCCACGCCTTGATCCAGCAAGGAGAGAGGGAGAGGTTGGGGAAGACTCCATCCAGCAGCAACACGACGGCATGGTGGTGGTGGAGGAGCGTGGCAATCCCGCAGGGCTTCGCCAAGCACCGCGGGAGAGGAGGAGGAGGAAGAGGGGTAGGGCTGCGCCAAAAAGGAGACGTTCTCGTGTGTCTTGGGCAGCCCAAACCTCAACTATATATAGGGGGGGAAGGGGCTGCGCCCCCCTTAGGGTTTCCACCCCCAAGAGGAGGCGGCCAGCCCTAGATCCCATCAAGGGGGGCGGCCAAGGGGAGGAGAGGGGGGGCGCCCCACTAGATGGGCCCTAAGGCCCATCTGGACCTAGGGTTTGCCCCCTCCCACTCTCCCATGCGCCTTGGGCCTTGGTGGGGGGGCGCACCAGCCCACCTGGGGCTGGTCCCCTCCCACACTTGGCCCACGCAGCCTTCTGGGGCTGGTGGCCCCACTTGGTGGACCCCCGGGACCCTCCCGGTGGTCCCGGTACATTACCGATTTCACCCGAAACTTTTCCGGTGACCAAAACAGGACTTCCCATATATAAATCTTTACCTCCGGACCATTCCGGAACTCCTCGTGACGTCCGGGATCTCATCCGGGACTCCGAACAACATTCGGTAACCACGTACATACTTTCCCTATAACCCTAGCGTCATCGAACCTTAAGCGTGTAGACCCTACGGGTTCGGGAACCATGCAGACATGACCGAGACGTTCTCCGGTCAATAACCAACAGCGGGATCTGGATACCCATGTTGGCTCCCACATGTTCCACGATGATCTCATCGGATGAACCACGATGTCGGGGATTCAATCAATCCCGTATGCAATTCCCTTTGTCCATCGGTATGTTACTTGCCCGAGATTCGATCGTCGGTATCCCTATACCTTGTTCAATCTCGTTACCGGCAAGTCTCTTTACTCGTTCCGTAACTCACATCATCCCATGATCAACTCCTTGGTCACACTGTGCACATTATGATGATGTCCTACCGAGTGGGCCCAGAGATACCTCTCCGTTTATACGGAGTGACAAATCCCAGTCTCGATTCGTGCCAACCCAACAGACACTTTCGGAGATACCTGTAGTGCACCTTTATAGCCACCCAGTTACGTTGTGACGTTTGGTACACCCAAAGCATTCCTACGGTATCCGGGAGTTGCACAATCTCATGGTCTAAGGAAGTGATACTTGACATTAGAAAAGCTCTGAGCAAACGAACTACACGATCTTGTGCTAGGCTTAGGATTGGGTCTTGTCCATCACATCATTCTCCTAATGATGTGATCCCGTTATCAACGACATCCAATGTCCATGGTCAGGAAACCGTAACCATCTATTGATCAATGAGCTAGTCAACTAGAGGCTTACTAGGGACATGGTGTTGTCTATGTATCCACACATGTATCTGAGTTTCCTATCAATACAATTCTAGTATGGATAATAAACGATCATCATGAACAAGGAAATATAATAATAACCTATTTATTATTGCCTCTAGGGCATATTTCCAACAGTCTCCCACTTGCACTAGAGTCAATAATCTAGTTCACATCACCATGTGATTAACACTGACAGGTCACATCACCATGTGACCAACATCCAAAGAGTTTACTAGAGTCAACAATCTAGTTCACATCACTATGTGATTAACACTCAATGAGTTCTGGTTTGATCATGTTATGCTTGTGAGAGAGGTTATTAGTCAACGGGTCTGAACCTTTCAGATCTATGTGTGCTTTATGAATATCTATGTCATCTTGTGGATGCTACCACGCGCTATTTGGAGCCATTTCAAATAATTGTTCTACTATACGAATCCGGTTTACTACTCAGAGCCATCCGGATTAGTGTCAAAGTTCGCATCGACGTAACCCTTTACGACGAACTCCTTTTCACCTCCATAATCGAGAAAATCCTTAGTCCACTAGATACTAAGGATAAGTTCGACCGCTGTCATGTGATCCATTCCCGGATCACTATTGTACCCCTTGACCAACTCATGGCAAGGCACACTTCATGTGCGGTACACAGCATAGCATACTGTAGAGCCTACGTCTAAAGCATAGGGGACGACCTTCGTCCTTTCTCTCTCTTCTGCTGTGGTCGGGTCTTGAGTCTTACTCAACACTCACACCTTGTAACACAGCCAAGAACTCCTTCTTTGCTGATCCATTTTGAACTCTTTCAAAATCATGTTAAGGTGTGCGTTCTTTGAAAGTATCATCGGGCGTCTTGATCTATCTCTATAGATCTTGATGCCCAATATGTAAGCAGCTTTTATCCAGGTCTTCCTTTGAAAAACTCCTTTCAAACAACCCTTTATGCTTTCCAGAAATTTTACATCATTTCGGATCAACAATATGTCATTCACATATACTTATCAGAAATGTTGTAGCGCTCCCACTCACTTTATTGGAAATACAAGTTTCTCATAAACTTTGTATAAATCCAAAATCTTTGATCATCTCATCAAAGCGTACATTCCAACTCCGAGATGCTTACTCCAGTCCTTAGAAGGATCGCTGGAGCTAGCATACCTTTTAGCATCCTTAGGATCGACAAAACCTTTCTGATTGTATCACATACAACCTTTCCTTACGAAAACTGGTAAGGAAACTTGTTTTGACATCCATCTGCCAGATTTCATAAATGCAGCTAATGCCAACATGATTCCGACGGACCTAAGCATCGCTACGGATGAGCAAATCTCATCGTAGTCAACTCCTTGAACTTGTGGAAATACTCTTTGCCACAAGTCGAGCTTCATAGACGGTAACATTACCGTCCACGTCCGTCTTCTTCTCAAAGTTCCATTTATCTCGGATTTCATGGCTTCTAACCATTTGTCAGAATATGGGCCCACCATCGCTTCTCCATAGCTCGTAGGTTCAGTATTGTCCAACAACATGATATCTCAGACAGGATCACGTACCACTCTGAAGTAGCACGCATCCTCGTCATCCTACGAGGTTTGGTAGTGACTTGATCCGAAGTTTCATGATCACTATCATAAGCTTCCACTTCAATTGGTGTAGGTGCCACAGGAACAACTTCCTGTGCCCTGCTACACACTAGTTGAAGTGACGGTTCAATAACCTTATCAAGTCTCCACCATCCTCCCACTCAATTCTTTCGAGAGAAACTTTTCCTCGAGAAAGGACTTGTTTCTAGAAACAATTACTTTTGCTTCCAGATCTGAAATAGGAGGTATACCCAACTGTTTTGGGTATTCTATGAAGATGCATTTATCCACTTTGGGTTCGAGCTTATTATCCTGAAAAAATTTCACATAAGCATCGCAGCCCCAAACTTTTAAGAAACGATAATTTAGGTTTCTCTAAACGGTGTCGTCTCAATGGAATTGCGTGGTGCCCCTTTTAAAGTGAATGCGGTTGTCTCTAATGCCTAACCCATAAACGATAGTGGTTATTCGATAAGAAACATCATGGTATGCACCATATCCAATAGGGTGTAGTTATGATGTTCGGACACACCATCACACTATGGTGTTCCAGGCGGTATTAATTGTGAAACACTTTCCACAATGTCTTAACTGTGTGCCAAACTTGTAACTCAGATATTCATCTCTATGATCATATCATAGACATTTTATCCTTCTTGTCACGACGATCTTCAACTTCACTCTGAAATTACTTGAACCTTTCAATAATTCAAACTTGTGTTTCATCAAGTAAATACACTCAGCATCTACTCAAATTATCTGTGAAGTAAGAACATAACGATATCCACTGCATGCCTCAGCACTCATTGGACTGCACACATCAAAATGTATTACATCCAACAAGTTGCTCTCTTGTTCCATCTTACTGAAAAACGAGGACTTTCAGTCATCTTGCCCATGTGGTATGATTTGCATGTCTCAAGTGATTCGAAATCAAGTGAGTCCAAATGATCCATCTGCATGGAGTTTCTTCATGCATATATACCAATAGACATGGTTCGCATGTCTCAATCTTTTCAAAAACGACTGAGTCCAAAGATCCATCTACATGGAGCTTCTTCATGCGTTCTATACCAATATGACTCAAATTGCAGTGCCACAAGTATCTGGAACTATCATTACTATTTTACATCTTTTGGCACGAACATGTGTATCACTACGATCGAGATTCATTTTAGGTGCAAGACCATTGAAGGTATTATTCAAATAAGCAGAGTAACCATTATTCTCCTTAAATGAATAACCGTATTGCGATAAACATAATCCAATCATGCTCAACGCAAACACCAAATCTCGATGGTAGAGGGAGCATGCGATGCTTGATCACATCAACCTTGGAAACACTTCCAATACATATCGTCATCTCACCTTTAGCTAGTCTCCGTTTATTCCGCAGCTTTTATTTCGAGTTACTAACACTTTAGCAACCGAACCGGTATCTAATACCCTGGTGCTACTAGGAGTACTAGTAAGGTACACATTCATATAATGTATATCCAATATACTTCTGTCGACCTTGCCTGCCTTCTCATCTACCAAGTATCTAGGGTAATTCCGCTTCAGTGACCGTTCCCCTCATTACAGAAGCACTTAGTCTCGGGTTTGGGTTCAACCTTGGGATTCTTCACTAGAGCAGCAACTGATTTGCCATTTCATGAAGTATCCCTTCTTGCCCTTGCCCTTCTAGAAACTAGTGGTTTTACTAACCATCAACAATTGATGCTCCTTCTTGATTTCTACTTTCGCGGTGTCAAACATCGCGAATAGCTCAAGGATCATCATAACTATCCCCGATATGTTATAGTTCATCACGAAGCTCTACTAGCTTGGTGGCAGTGACTATGGAGAACCATCACTGTCTCATCTGGGAGATTAACTCCCACTCGATTCAAGCGATTGTGGTACTCAGACAATCTAAGCACATGCTCAACGATTGAGCTTTTCTCCCTTAGTTTGCAGGCTTAAGAAACTTGTCAGAGGTCTCATACCTCTTGACGTGGGCACTAGTCTGAAATCCCAATTTCAGTCTTCGGAACATCTCATATGTTCTGCAACGTTTCACAAACGTCTTTGGTGCCACAATTCTAAACCATTAGAACTATCACGTAGTCATCAAAACGTGTATGTCAGATGTTTCGCAACATCTACAGACGACGCTAAGGTTCAGCACACCGAGCGGTGCATTAAGGACATAAGCCTTCTGTGCAGCAATGAGGACAATCCTCAGTTTACGGACCCAGTCCGCATAATTGCTACTACCAACTTTCAACTAAATTTTCTCTAGGAACATATCTTAAACAGTAGAACTAAAGCGTATGACATAATTTGCAAAGACCTTTTGACTATGTTCATGATAATGAAGTTCATCTGATTATTGAATGAACTCCCACTCAGATAGACATCCCTCTAGTCATCTAAGTGATACATGATCCGAGTCAAACTAGGCCGTGTCCGATCATCACGTGAGACGGACTAGTCATCATCGGTGAACATCTCCATGTTGATCGTATCTGCTATACGACTCATGTTCGACCTTTCGGTCTCTTGTGTTCCGAGGCCATGTCTGTACATGCTAGGCTCGTCAAGTCAACCTAAGTGTTTTGCTTGTGTTTCGAGGCCATGTCTGTACATGCTAGGCTCGTCAACACCTGTTGTATTCGAACGTTAGAATCTATCACACCCGATCATCACGTGGTGCTTCGAAACAACGAACCTTCGCAACGGTGCACAGTTAGGGGGAACATGTCTCTTGAAATTTTTAGTGAGGGATCATCTTACTTACTACCGTCGTTCTAAGCAAATAAGATGCATAACATGATAAACATCACATGCAATCAAATAGTGACATGATATGGCCAATATCATTTTGCTCCTTTGATCTCCATCTTCGGGGCACCATGATCATCTTTGTCACCGGCATGACACCATGATCTCCATCATCATGATCTCCATCATTGTGTCTTCGTGAAGTTGTCACGCCAACGATTACTTCTACTTCTATGGCTAACGCGCTTACCAACAAAGTAAAGCAATTTACATGGCGTTATTCAATGACACGCAGGTCATACAATAAATTAAGACAACTCCTATGGCTCCTGCCGGTTGTCATACTCATCGACATGCAAGTCGTGATTCCTATTACAAGAACATGATCAATCTCATACATCACATATATCATTCATCACATCCTTTTGGCCATATCACATCACATAGCATACCCTGCAAAAACAAGTTAGACGTCCTCTAATTGTTGTTGCATGTTTTACGTGGTTGCTATGGGATTCTAGCAAGAACGTTTCTTACCTACGCAAAAGCCACAACGTGATATGCCAATTTCTATTTACCCTTCATAAGGACCCTTTTCATCGAATCCGTTCCGACTAAAGTGGGAGAGACAGACACCCGCTAGCCACCTTATGCAACTAGTGCATGTCAGTCGGTGGAACCTGTCTCACGTAAGCGTACGTGTAAGGTCGGTCCGGGCCGCTTCATCCCACAATGCCGCCGAAACAAGATAAGACTAGTAGCGGCAAGAAGAATTGGCAACATCGACGCCCACAACTAGTTTGTGTTCTACTCGTGCATAGAAACTACGCATAGACCTAGCTCATGATGCCACTGTTGGGTAACGTAGCAGAAATTCAAAATTTTCTACGCATCACCAAGATCAATCTATGGAGTTTACTAGCAACGAGAGGGAAGGAGAGTGCATCTACATACCATTGTAGATCGCGATGCGGAAGCGTTGCAAGAACGCGGATGAGGGAGTCGTACTCGTAGCGATTCAGATCGCAGTTGATTCCGATCTAAGCACCGAAGAACGGTGCCTCCGCGTTCAACACACGTGCAGCCCGGTGACGTCTCCCACGCCTTGATCCAGCAAGGAGAGAGGGAGACGTTGGGGAAGACTCCATCCAGCAGCAACACGACGGCATGGTGGTGGTGGAGGAGCGTGGCAATCCCGCAGGGCTTCGCCAAGCACCGCGGGAGAGGAGGAGGAGGAAGAGGGGTAGGGCTGCGCCAAAAAGGAGACGTTCTCGTGTGTCTTGGGCAGCCCAAACCTCAACTATATATAGGGGGGAAGGGGCTGCGCCCCCCTTAGGGTTTCCACCCCCAAGAGGAGGCGGCCAGCCCTAGATCCCATCAAGGGGGGCGGCCAAGGGGAGGAGAGGGGGGGCGCCCCACTAGATGGGCCCTAAGGCCCATCTGGACCTAGGGTTTGCCCCCTCCCACTCTCCCATGCGCCTTGGGCCTTGGTGGGGGGGCGCACCAGCCCACCTGGGGCTGGTCCCCTCCCACACTTGGCCCACGCAGCCTTCTGGGGCTGGTGGCCCCACTTGGTGGACCCCCGGGACCCTCCCGGTGGTCCCGGTACATTACCGATTTCACCCGAAACTTTTCCGGTGACCAAAACAGGACTTCCCATATATAAATCTTTACCTCCGGACCATTCCGGAACTCCTCGTGACGTCCGGGATCTCATCCGGGACTCCGAAAAACATTCGGTAACCACGTACATACTTTCCCTATAACCCTAGCGTCATCGAACCTTAAGCGTGTAGACCCTACGGGTTCGGGAACCATGCAGACATGACCGAGACGTTCTCCGGTCAATAACCAACAGCGGGATCTGGATACCCATGTTGGCTCCCACATGTTCCACGATGATCTCATCGGATGAACCACGATGTCGGGGATTCAATCAATCCCGTATGCAATTCCCTTTGTCCATCGGTATGTTACTTGCCCGAGATTCGATCGTCGGTATCCCTATACCTTGTTCAATCTCGTTAACCTTTTTATTATAGTATGGAAATGCATTCATTTTCTTTGCATCGATTGTGATCCGCAATACTATCGGAGTAAAAGAAGGGATCTAAGGAAGAATGTAGGCTAAACTTTTTGATTTTTTATTAGTAACAAGTAAATATTTTGTTTGGAGGTAAGAAACTTGCGATATTGAGGGGATAAATACCAACTAATCAAGAGACATGAGACCCGGAATATTCGGTTTAGGATCACTGTATTCAGAGGTCAATTCTCTTTCTTTGACCTCCCACCGTTCACGACATCCCTTGCTTCTCGCAAGAACGGCTCCTCGGTGGAGGAGTAGAAGCGTGATTTTTGTTTACCCATGGATTTCGTTTTGAAACTTTTTTATTAGATGACGGAGAGAAAGTTTTACCAAATCCTGCAGGGGGTCAGGCTCAACCCGCAGACGCACCGCCAGTTCTGCCAGATCCAGCGGGGGATCAGGCTCAACCCGCGGATGCGCCCCCCGCTCTGCCTGCTCCACCAGTTGAAGTCCCTGCCATTTTGAGCTTCTCTCCATTTTGTCTGGTAATAGAATAGGGCGGCTTGCTTTGACCAACACTCCACTTTTTGCTCTGTCCATGGAGCGTATGAATTTCCTTAAATGTAGATAGACCAAAAAAGGGAATAAAGGGATAGGAATAGGAATTATAGTACCATTGGAAGAAGAGGCACCAGTGGGAACATCTCTACTGACGAACCATTTCAATAGTACGGGGGCTTTGGCTCCAGGCTCAAACTCTATCTTGTGGTAGACTGCCCTCCTAGGGAGCGCTTGGGCAACTAACTTGTGGGGCATGACATCCCAAATTCATCATTTACATTAGGAATTTCCTGAAAAAAAGTCTTATGTGTATTGGATCCGCTCTTCTGTTAGCATGAACACATGAATGAGATTCTTCTTATTCTTCCTAAATAGAACCCCCCACCCGGCCCGCCTTTCATCATCATCTATACCAGCTGCCACGCACGATCCCATAGGAACGATTTCATCGCCCTAAGAAGCAGAACGCGCCATCACCTACAGCCCTTTCCTCTGCCGGGGACTTTCACGAAATGAAAACGGGCGGCATCATCGTATGCTCGACATTAGTTGCCCTGGTGTATATCCCGGAGTACTCCTATGGCCGATCTGTCAAGCTAAGTTTCTACCCCCGAGGGAACCGGCCACGATGCGTGGGGGTATCGGTGCTGATAAACTCGTCTCCCCCTATCCCTCCCTTATGTTTAGGAGCGGGATCTGCCCAAGAACGACCTGGCAGATCTTGTGCCACTCCACCAGGTCGTATGAAACTGGCATGCATCCTGGCTCCCGGGACTCTTTCATAGAATTCCAACAGCTTGGTTCAAAAAAAGATTATGAGTTGAGTTCGTCCTCAGCTACGGATGGTCGGCTGATACGCTTTAAAAAGGTTCTTGTTCTATATATTCCTTTTCTAGTCTTTCTCTTTTGATGTCGCAAAGTTGAAACCAAGTTGCTGTGGAAAGAATGTTGAGCAAATGAGTTTAAGGGGTGGCAGGACTCACTAGAAAAACACCTAAATCCGGAAGTAATCTTAAAAAAAAATTCAATTCTGGGTTCGGTTTCCGGATCCGAATCTTTTGTTATACTTATGTATGGATGATTGTACACAACAGGTGTGGAAAGTGCGATAGAGCTCGAAAATGGATGCCCCTATTTCAATTTCATAAGTGCTTGTGCAACGTTCCTGATTTCCCTGTTGCCGACTAGATTGCTTACCGACTTTCATGATGGAAGAAGATACCGACTTGAGGGAAGGCAGTACAGAGCAGCAGCCTAGGGATAAGCAGGAATTCCGGCAAGTCTCTTTACTCGTTCCGTAACTCACATCATCCGTGATCAACTCCTTGGTCACACTGTGCACATTATGATGATGTCCTACCGAGTGGGCCCAGAGATACCTCTCCGTTTATACGGAGTGACAAATCCCAGTCTCGATTCGTGCCAACCCAACAGACACTTTCGGAGATACCTGTAGTGCACCTTTATAGCCACCCAGTTACGTTGTGACGTTTGGTACACCCAAAGCATTCCTACGGTATCCGGGAGTTGCACAATCTCATGGTCTAAGGAAGTGATACTTGACATTAGAAAAGCTCTGAGCAAACGAACTACACGATCTTGTGCTAGGCTTAGGATTGGGTCTTGTCCATCACATCATTCTCCTAATGATGTGATCCCGTTATCAACGACATCCAATGTCCATGGTCAGGAAACCGTAACCATCTATTGATCAACGAGCTAGTCAACTAGAGGCTTACTAGGGACATGGTGTTGTCTATGTATCCACACATGTATCTGAGTTTCCTATCAATACAATTCTAGCATGGATAATAAACGATCATCATGAACAAGGAAATATAATAATAACCTATTTATTATTGCCTCTAGGGCATATTTCCAACACTCCATTGTAGCATGGTTGTCGTCTCGCCAACTATTGCTTCTACAACTGTCGCTAACGCATAGTGATAAAGTAAAGCAATTACATGGCGAATGCATTTCATACAATAAAGCGACAACCATAAGGCTCCTGCCAGTTGCCGATAACTTTTATAAAACATGATCATCTCATACAATAACGTATATCACATCATTTCTTGGCCATATCACATCACAACATACCCTGCAAAAACAAGTTAGACGTCCTCTACTTTGTTGTTGCAAGTTTTACGTGGCTGCTACGGGCTTTTAGTAAGAACCGTTCTTACCTACGCATCAAAACCACAACGATGTTTTGTCAAGTTTGATGTTTTAACCTTCAACAAGGACCGGCCGTAGTCAAATTCGATTCAACTAAAGTTGGAGAAACAGACACCCGCCAGCCACCTTTATGCAGAACAAGTTGCATGTCTGTCGGTGGAACCGGTCTCATGAACGTGGTCATGTAAGGTTGGTTCGGGCCGCTTCATCCAACAATACCGCCGAATCAAAATAAGACGTTGGTGGTAAGCCGTATGACTATGATCGCCCACAACTCTTTGTGTTCTACTCGTGCATATCATCTACTCATAGACCTGGCTCGGATGCCACTTTAGGGGAACGTAGCATGCAATTTTAAAAAAAATCCTACGATCACGCAAGATCTATCTAGGAGATGCATAGCAACGAGATGGGGAGAGTGTGTCCACGTACCCTCGTAGACGGAAAGTGGAAGAGTTAGCTTAACGCGGTTGATGTAGTCGAACGTCTTATCGATCCAACCGATCAAGCACCGAACGTACGGCACCTCCGAGTTTTGCACACGTTCAGCTCGATGACGTCCCTCAAACTCCTGATCTAGCAAAGTGTCGAGGGAGAGTTTCGTCAGCATGACGGCGTGGTAACGGTGATGGTGATGTGATCTGCGCAGGGCTTCGCCTAAGCACTACGACAATATGACCGGAGGAGTAAACGGTGGAGGGGCACCGCACACGGCTAAGAAACAATTGATCTACTTTGGGGTGCCCTCCTGCCCCCATATATAAAGGAGGAGAGGGGAGGAGGCCGGCCTAGGGGGCGCGTCAAGTGGGAGGAGTCCCACTTGGACTCCTAGTCCAATTCGGCCCCATTCCATTCATCGGAGGGGGAAAGGGGAAAGGAGAGGGAGAGGGAGGAGGAAAGGGGGCCGGGCCCCCTCCCCTTGTCCAATTCGGACTCCCCATGGGGGGGGCACCCCCTTGTGGGCTACCCTCTCTCTCCCCTATGGCCCATGTGGCCCATTACTTTCCCCGGGGGGTTACGGTAACCCCTCGGTACTCCGATAAATACCTGAAACACTCCGAAACCATTCCGGTGTTCGAATACTATCGTGCAATATATCAATCTTTACCTCTCGACCATTTTGAGACTCCTCGTCATGTCCGTGATCTCATATGGGACTCCGAACAATCTTCGGTCACCAAAAACACATAACTCATAATACAAATCATCATCAAACGTTAAGCATGCGGACCCTACGGGTTCGAAAACTATGTATACATGATCGAGACACATCTCCGATCAATAACCAACAGCGGAACCTGGATGCTCATATTGGTTCCTACATATTCTACGAAGATCTTTATCGGTCAAACCGCAATGACAACATACGTCATTCCCTTTGTCATCGGTATGTTACTTGCCCGAGATTCGATCGTCGGTATCTTCATACCTAGTTCAATCTCGTTACCGACAAGTCTCTTTACTCATTCCGTAATGCATCATCCCGCAACTAACTCATTAGTCACATTGCTTGCAAGGCTTATCATGATGTGCATTACCGAGAGGGCCCAGAGATACCTCTCCGATACTTGGAGTGGCAAATCCTAATCTCGATCTATGCCAACCCAACAAACACCTTCGGAGACACCTGTAGAGCATCTTTATAATCATCCAGTTATGTTGTGGCGTTTGATAGCACACAAGGTGTTCCTCCGGTATTCGAGAGTTGCATAATCTCATAGTCAAAGGAATATGTATAAGTCATGAAGAAAGCAATAGCAATAAAACTTAACGATCATTATGCTAAGCTAACGGGTGGGTCCTGTCCATCACATCATTCTCCTAATGATGTGATCCCGTTCATCAAAATGACAACACATGTCTATGGTCAGGAAACTTAACCATCTTTGATTAATGAGCTAGTCAAGTAGAGGCATACTAGGGACACTTTGTTTTGTCTATGTATTCACACATGTATCAAGTTTCCAGTTAATACAATTCTAGCATGAATAATAAACATTTATCATGATATAAGGAAATATAAATAACAACTTTATTATTGCCTCTAGGGCTTATTTCCTTCAACTAGAGCTCGCGAGAAAGGAGCCGGAGGCGGAGTTACGCGAACTCGAAATGGAGTGGAGTGCAGTGGCTATGTCCCGATATGAATAGGATGGAGATATTTATGCGGTCAGGCTGGGCCGGCGTGGGTCGAATCCGACGTGGCGGACATGTCTGGGCGTGCGGCCTCCCTATATCCATCCCAGCTATATGGAGCCAGTATGAGGGGCGTGGTTGGGTCAAAATTTCTTGACCGGTCATTGAACGGGCCGTCTGCCGAATCGTATATGGGAAATATAAGGTATCCGGCTGTACATGCTCCCAGACGCCTCAGGACTGCAACAACTTGGAGAAGTGAGTTTTTTTTGCAATTTTTTTCCAATCTATTCATCTTCAATCATGGCAGTACAACGAAAACCAGAACTAATAAAAATTACATCCAGATCCGTAGACCACCTAATGACGGCACTGAAGCGAGCCGAAGGCGTGGCACCATCGTCGCCCCTCACTCACCGGAGCCGGGCAAACCTTGTTGTAGTAGATAGTCGGAAAGTCGTCGTGCTAAGACCCCATAGGACCAGCACCAGAACAGCAATCGCCGCCGATGAAGAGCAGCATAGATCGAAAGAATCAAACCTGAAGACGCACGAACGTAGACGAACGACGACTAGGTCCGAGCAGATCCACCAAAGACAGATCCGGCGGACACATACCTCCACGCGCGCCACCGGAGATGCTAGACACACCGCCGGGATGGGAGCTAGGCGGGGAGAACATTATTCCATCTTTACGGAGCCGCCGCTGTCTCACCTTTCTGAGCAGGACACAAACCTAACAAAACTCAAAGAAACGTGTGAAAACGAAGCCCTTCCGCCGGCAAAGGCCGGGATCAACCACGCCCCCATGGCCCTAAGGCCACCAGAGACGAGGCAGACCGGCGCCGGCGCCGGTGGGACACAGAGGAACCCTAACTCTTCATGGGACAGAACGAACATTGGTGTATTTCCTTTTTTGAGGCAGGGAACATGGTGTATGTATCTCAACGTAAGAATTTCATCAGTATCGTCACGCGATTCTTTTTGAAAATGGAGAGCAGAATTGCGCGCGGGAGTGGCATGTGCAGTCCATCAGTAACTTTTTTTTAGTAACTAATACTCCTTTCATCCCGAATTAACTGTATTTATCTACACGTTTTAGCTTCGGTCTATATAAGACAATTAAGATGATTAATTTGTGACGGATGTACTCCGTACCAGCCTAATCTGAGAAATAAAGCACATATGGTTCCCGAAACGGAAGGGCGTTAAGTATCCGACTCGTGCTCTACGGCGATGGGCAGCGGCCAAATAATAGAGCCTCGCGCGCACGTACGAGTTTACACACGCACGTAGGAGGTTGTTGTATTTGTCTCGAGAAAACAGAGATAAGCCGCCTATATATAGAGAAACACACCAAGAAATCATGAGCTCGTGCCTGATGAGCTTGCGCTCCCTCCTCATTGAAGCCTTCCGTCTCCTGCAACCCTTCTGTCAACCTATGTCTATGGCATTGCGTGTTCCTCAGGACTATTGTACTTCCCTCTGGAGGTCGGTGACCAGTCACTTGTCTCTTCGTGGGTACTCCCACACGCTGCGGAGGGCCATGACAGCAATTGTGCCGCCCCGAATTTTTCGCAAAGGCGCAAGGAAGATCATCAACTGCGAATTTGTTGTCGAGACTGTGCCTTACACCAACCGCACTCACAAGGTCATCTTCTCTACTAGGACAGCGTGCGTGAGCGGAGAGATCCGCTTTGCCGATTTCAAGAAGGAGCATGCCTCCGAGATCGTAGACCCACACCACCACCAAAGTGTCCGTGTCCACGCCATTGGCTCGAAGATCATTCGCGCTATCCGTCGTGGCTTGTCCATCAAGAACAAGATAGAACAACCAGGACGGGAACCACCACACATGGCGACGTGTCTGGATTGGATCGACGAGCTCAATTGGGAGGTGATAGTTGCCGAACACAACGTCAAGAAAGCACATTGCTTTGACGGTGGTGGTAAGATTATAGTCTTCACGAGATTACTTGATCATTTCAGCACGGATGCTGAGATTGCCGCCGTCATCGCACATGAGGTACATACATATGCTTGTTTGTTCGTTCGTTTTGGATTACTGAGGTTGTTAGTTTTCAAAGACGATAGTATTGTTTATTGGTTTCTATATATATGTAGGTTGGGCATGTTATTGCGAGGCACGCGTCTGAGATGATCCAAATATTCAGGTTGTGGTTCCCAACCCACTTCCTCTTGGCGCCATTGCTACGAAGGTATATTAAGTTCATCACTTCTTTTAGCCCCACCTTGTTCATACATGCATCTTAACAATGTGTCTGTGTGTGCTTTTGTCCCTAGTTGCTTCCAGCTACTCAGGATTATGCCTAGTTTTTGGAAACTCTTAGTTTGCCCCTCTTCCTTCGGTGTCCCTACGAATATCCCCATTTGACATGTTTTTTTCCGGTCAGCACCCACTGTCACGTTCATGTCCGTTGACCGTTGGACACCTACGTCCCTCGGCTACGGGACAGTGCCAACTGGGTCTCACTCGTGAGGTGCTGCTAAACAGAAAAGGAACCTATAACCTACGTGAATGTGATGGTCCATGGGCGCTAACAAAAATTGGCAGAATGGGATTTCCGTTGGGCACCAAATGAAAGAGGGGCAAAACTTAGGGTTTTCAAAAACTATGGACAATCCAGAGTAGCTGAAACCAACTAGAAACAAACATATAAAAAAAACTTACAAAAACATTAAGCTAACCCAGTATTTGTATGCACGCAAGTATTTACTTCGTGTTAATTAGAATATGTTGTTTTGTAAGAGTATGAATGTATGATATGATGTTAACTACGTATACTCTGCATCGTAGGAATGAGCTAGAGGCTACTGGCTGCTGCTGGTTTCGATCCCCACGCTGCCCCTTCCTTCTTTGACAAGGCAGGAAGGATGAACGGGGAGTCGGCGTTGGCAGATTTGCTCTCTTTATTCTTATTCAGAACTCATCCATCAATGAGGAGAAGAGCATGGCTTTTATCACAGCCCAAAGTCATGGAGGAGCAATGGGATTATACAGAGAAGCAACAGGTGATGGGCCCCACAATCAAGGATCTGGTTTGTCTTATAATTAACCTATACTATATGATGTTAATTACTTGCTCTGTATTGTAGGATTACATTGGAATGTTGCCGCTAGTTGTTGCTGGTATGTACTCATTTGGTCTTTTTATGTGAAAGGCAGGCGGATTACACCTACAAGAAGTCTATGTCGCAGCGCTTCTGCCGGGCCTCCGGCAGCAGCTGCCCGTCGGGGCCCACGGCCACGTCGCAGTCCACGTGGAGCGGGTGCCAGTGGAAGCCCCAGACGGCCACCTTGGCCCGGATCCTCGACCGGACCTTCACCGTGAACTCCACCGCGCCACCTCCGGCCTCCGCGGCCGCCCTGGCCATGTCGGCCGTGGCGGGGCCCGCCGGCACGGCGACGCCCTCGAACGCGAGGGGCGTCGTGGTCTTGGGCGGCTGGTACATGGGCGCCCCGCCGGCCAGGTCGTGGTCCTTGACGACGGCGCCGTACTGGCGGTAGAGCACGGACATGTAGAGCCGGTCGTAGAAGAAGGCCACGTCCCGGTTCGGGTTGCGGATGGAGAGCTGCCCGGAGAGGAGGACCGCGCCGGCGCCGGCCTGCTGGACGCTGGCGGCGGAGAAGGCGGTGACGTGGAAGCGCGGCCGGTGCGGGCGCACGGCGAGGTAGGCGACGAAGAGGAGCACGCCGGCGACGAGGAGCAGGGTGAGGAACGCCGAGCAGAGGATCTTGGTGCAGCGGGTCAGGTGCGGCCGCTCTCTCGGGAGCGGGCGGTGGAGCCAGCCGGCGGTCCGGGCGGTCGGCGCCGGCTGCATGGCGGCGCGCGCGCGTGCCCCTGCCCCCTTGTTCGGTCTCTGGTCGCCCTACGTGTGCGCGTGCGCGCGCATTGGCGTGCATGTACAGGTTTGATTACGTCGTTGTTTCGGGTGTTATACTGGCCCGTGGTGATTCTTTGAAGAAAGAGCAAGGAACAGAAAGCGATGGAGATGCCAAAGCTAGCTGGCTAGCTAACCAGCTAGGTTTCTTCGAGCTTTGGTGTACGGTGTATTCCGATCGCTTCCTCGTCTTTCGGTTGGGAACTTGGACGAGCAAAGAAAGGTGGTGTGTAACTGTATACAAGACGATTTCGAGCAAAAAAAAAATATTGGTGGTTATTAGCTGTCTGAAATTATCGTACATCTGGTTCTCGTCTCGTAAAATTATTTTAAGTAACTGTCTGCTTTTTACTACTCAACTGGCCTTAACAAAATTTACCGGATAATAATGACCAAAAGGCTTCTCCGCAAAAAAAAAAGACCAAAAGGCTGGAAAGTTAGTGTACAAGGAGTGTGAGACAAGCTTGAAGAGTTGACGAGTGGATGGCGTGGTCCACGTCCATCCATGTGGAGCTAGCTTGATTTGTTGTTATGCTTAATCCATTAGCTAGCTAGCTACGGCCTACGGAGATACTGTAGAATATCCAGAGCACCAAGTAAACTCTTTTGCCAGAAAGCAAATCCCAGCCTCAAGTTTCCTGTACCCGCTGTACCGTGTACGCAGCCGAAAATAATCGGAAAATACAACTCCAATTCTCTCTGTCGTAGTGTGTTCATCGACGTTGGCAGAGGGCATTATTTCACTGAATCAATCAAGCAAACATTTTATTTGAATCTGAATACATCGTACAAACGAACAAACGATGCAAATGAAGAAAGACAATGATGCACACAATGTACACGCGTAATACACATCAATTATACAATACCCACAGGCCACAGACTTCCGATAATTTACGGGCCGATGATCACGGACCACCGCCGGCGGCCTACATGCCCATCGGGTTCACGGCGCCGCAGCGCCTCCTCACCTCACCCTGCGCGCCGGTGAGCACCTGCATGTTCCCCATCTTCACCATGGACGCCACGAAGTCCGTGAAGAACTCCGCGGGGTAGCCGCCGGCAGCGGCGACGGCCGCCTGGCGCAGGACGTAGTCCCGGGTGAAGGGGTCCAGCATGAGCGTCCCGTCCGAGGTGAAGAGCGCCCTCCCCCTGGCGACGTGACGGTAGTAGCTCGCGTCGAACGTCCTGAAGCTCCCCGGGTCCATCTCCACCAGCGCCGTAATGTCGCCGGGCCTGCACTTGCTCTTCAGCCGCGGCACGTACCGCCTGTCCAGCGCCGGGTCCGGCATCTGCGTGCCGCTGAAGTTGTACAGACGGTCCGAGAAGGACGAGCAGTGGGAGGTGCCGAGGGTGTGCCCCCCTGTCAAAATGCAGGAACAAGTTAGAATGTGTCAGTTTACATGGTTTCCTGCAGAGCTTGAACTGCAATATTTGCAACAATCAGAAATAAAATTGCAACGCATTACTAGTTTATAATAGTGAACTACAGAGGTTTTCTACCCCATCTCTTCTACGCGTGCAAAATGAACAGCAAATAATGTAGTACGTACTGGTTTTCGAATAAGGAGTTATACTTTGTTTTTCTACCAGAACAAAGTGACTCTTGGTTTTGCATCATGCAGTTTAACCACAAGAACCGACAAAGCTTAGTTTTCCCCGTCTCTGTTGACTTGGCACGTGCATACAGCATACGGCCTTGCTTGATTAACCCATTGCTTAGGTGTGCATGCAAACAAGCACCTTTATTGGGGAATGCTACTAGAGATTTGTTGGGATCGGCAAAGTTCAAGTAAATTAAAACAGAGAGGAATCAGAAGAGCACAGGCTACACAAAACTAGGAGAGAAGATGCACTAGTTTATTAGATCATGCATTGAGTTTAGTTCCTGAAGAATAGTATATACCTAGCAGAACCACCTGATCCTTCGCATCAAGACCCTTCGGGATGAAGAAGTGGTTCAGATTACGAGTGGCATCAGAAAAGGGTGGGGGTAGGTTGTTCAAAGCGTCGTCCTTGACCGATCTCAACCCGTCTCGCCGCCCAGTTGGGACATTCCAGTAAGGCCCATGGGTCTGTTGCATAGTGAAAACGACAGTTGGCTTAGCAAGAGAGCAGGTACTTTCCATAAATAAATACATAAAAGATGATCAAACTTAGTGAAGGCAGTCAAAAATGTGTGGGTTTTGCCACCACTGTTGGTCTGAATCATCCTATACTCACCATTTTATGAACTATGTCAACTTATCTTACTTGAAGAATAAACCAAAATTAATGAACAGAACTGCTAGTTCTTACCAGTAGTACAACATCCCTTGCCACAAGAGCTAGGATATCAGCACAGGAGACCACTCCAGGGCAGGCTTGCTCCAGCTTAGCCTTGACAAGGTCAATTGTGCCAAAGCCTCGCAGGCTAAGGTTCGGTTCTGATTCCTTTTCGGATGGTAATCCTGGTATGCTATCAAGTAGAATAGAACCATCGCAACCCTGCACAGCACAAACAGTTCAGTACATCTCTAAATTCAACTGAAGCAGTTGAGGAGAGACAAAGGTGTGTGCACACATTCACAAAACAGTCGTGGAAGTGCATGCGAAGCAGAGGAGCAGCAAGGCTTGGGACGTGGGAGATGATCCTGGCCATCTCATCACGAACAATGACCTCTACATATGGGCATGTGTATTGGTAAAAGCCAACCTTCAACTCTGGTGGATCGCCTAACACTAAGGAGGGTCGTAGGAGAAGAGGGAGGAGAAATCCAAAGAGGAGTCTGTAAACCATGCTGTGCGTGTCCAATGTACAACCCCTAGCTACAGCGGTGGAGTTGCTTCCTTGATGATTTTTGAGGTGAACTAGAACTCACAGCCTGCTTTATAGTTCAGTTGCTTAGGTTGCACATAAGTGATAGTAAGCCAGCCTTTTGCTCAGTATTAGTATAGTGGTTCTAGAAACCTACACGCCCTAACAGCTGTACTACTTTCTCATATCACGCAGCCAGTAGATGGCCTAAGATTTTGGCATATGATTGAATATCAGTATTTCAGGAATCCTGTGGTTAGCGTGGATGTACAAGAATTGAAGAATAGTCTCGGATGAGGCATCTAGGGAGTATTGATGGGATGGCAAGTGTCCCAGAAGTTAAGGGCCTGTAATCTACTCCCTCCGTCCCATAATGTAAGACGTTTTTTGACACTAGCGTAGTGTCAAAAAACGTCTTACATTATGGGAGGGAGGGAGTACCAGTTACGAGCTATTCTAGCCAACAGATATTGGATGAATGATGACCATCCATCGTGGCCCATGCGATTGTGTAACCCACACCCTTAAGATGTGACTACAGCATCTTCCTAAAAGTGCCAAATCAAAGACTTGAACTGTAAGTTGCTAGCTGTTATCATCCCTTATTTTAATATTATTAAGGGAACTGATTCTGGTAATAATTATCCTCAGATGCCATTTGAAAGCAAATAATGTGAAAGAAGAATAACCGTATTATGCTACAGTACTGAAAAAATGTATGCCATTTTCAACAAATATAAGATCTTCTACAATGGTACATAAAAAATATTTTTGCAGTTCAGATAAAAAGTAGTGATTAACATACTTTACTAGGTAAACCAACTCAACAAACAAAACTTAAGTCAACAGCACATGGGTTCGGTAACATATTCAATTATTCACTGAGTAGCGGAAACGTGGTGGCTTTTGGTTTCTCGAGACTTAAAAGTTTAAGATCTGCTTCACTCGACACCAACACAGGGTATGCAATAGATCAAGGCCATGGTATTGGCACTGTCAGATTCAACATATAAAGGAAGGATCACAGATTAGTCATAAATCATGTATCCACCTATTTGAAAAATACTCAACATTTATACCCACATCAAAAGAGAAATGGCTAGCGTAGTGTGGAAAAACAGGGTATCGACATATAGTCATGTACAGAAGGGAATAACAAACTGGTTTATCCACTGATGTTTTTACAGTATTCTTATAGGTATCAATTGATGCAGACAAGTTGGAGTAAAAAAAGGAGTAAGACCATAAACCTGTAACTGTCCAATCAATAAATTGGACAGAATTGAGAATACTGACAAGACTATATGAGTCAAACATGCATCCGCAAAACTTTTACAGTTGGTAAAAGTTGCAAGATATGCATTCACAGGGAGTGTAGCCCAACAGATGTGTCCAAATGAACAACTATACAAAAGTTTTAATATTAAGCACAATGTGCACTTACCCTGAACCAACATGATGGCTGCTGATAAGTCATTAGACTCTCACTGCTTAATCAAATGGGGAAGATTATGAAGTCGGTTAGAGGTTACAAAGATGTGGAGGCTCTACATGTTGGATCGGTCAGGTTCATTGTGGACAAAGGTCTGAGGGTAATTCAAAAGCATCTGGTGCATCTATCAGGACAAATGACCATTATCTGAATATCTTCGAAAGCAAAACTTTATTATTGATCTTCAGAGGACACTGCAACCAGCTTCCTTGCCACCAGAAGTTTCAGCCATTAATTTCCTTGTACTTTGAGCATCCTCCCATAAATTAGATTCTGCATACATGTTTGCAAGCACGGTATAGTGTACAGAACTCTCAGCACCTTTACTGAAAAGATTCTTGGCTGCAGTTTCTCCAAGTGGCATGTTTCCATGCGTTTTACAAGCTCCAAGCATAGCGCCCAATATTGACGAGTTGGGTTCAGTATCCACATTCTGCACTAGCTTCCACGCATCCTCTAACTGACCTCCACGGCCAAGAAGGTCGATAGCAGAACTGTAATGCTCAGCTCTTGGATCAATACCGTACTTGCTCATCATGGAAGTGAAATACTCCATCCCTTTGCTTGTCAGACCAGAATGACCACAAGCAGACAGAAGAGAAAGGAATGTCACGTCGTTTGGCTTCACACCATCCTCCAACATCCTCTCAAAAAGGCTCACAGCATCTCCCCCAAAACCATTTTTCCCACAGGCAGTAATGAGTGAAGTCCATGAAACCACATTTCGGCAGGGCATTTCATCAAAAGCACGCCTGGCATCTGAAAATTCTCCTGCTTTTGCATACATATCAACTAGAGCGTTCTCCAATGCCACATCTCCCATTGGCTGCTTTTTGCACATGTAAGCATGAATCTGTGTCCCAAATCTGAGACATGACACATTAGCACAAAGGCCAAGCAAGGAGCTTAACAGAACACCATCAATCCTCAAACCCCTACGATAAATCTTGCAGAAGAGCTCCATCGCATCTTCAGCATGATTTTTATCCATGGAGTACCCACTGATCAGCGCAGTAGATGACACAAGGTCTGGATCACATATGGAGTCATATATCACTCGTGCACTTCTCATGCTCCGACATTTTGCATAAGCATCAATAAGTGATCCAATAACAACCTTTTCACCCCAGTAGCCCAACTTTATTATACAGGTGTGAATCAACTCCGTGTTAGTGAGCACACTGACTGCTCCACAAGCTTTTAGAGCACTTCCAAATGTGAAGTGGTCAGGCAGCATTTCTGTCAAGTTTTTTATGTGAATGATTAACAATCAAGGAAAAATGCATTTTGAATATTCAAACAACAGTATAACCAAAATTTAAACCAACAAGCAGAAATTGAACAGTGGACAAAAGTTATTGAAAGTGCTAATTTTATGTCAACGTTACAACAGCGATGAGTAACAATTTTGGTTATCTTTGTCTGGTACATTTCGATGATAAAAAAATACACATTCAGAGAGTCCCAAATTTAGTATAATATTATTCCTTTTTAACTAAAATCAGATATATCATGCATGACACACTACGATTACAATAAAGGGCATGGATTTGAGGTGCTCATAGCAGTATGTGAGCAGGACCGCACATTTCAAGGCAGTGCATAGCAAGATGAATAGCTGATTTCGGTGCCAGCACATACCTTCTCTCAGCATTGAGGATAACAACCCAAGCGCGTCACTGCAATGCCCACGCTCCACAAAACCCCTGAGCAAGGCATTCCACGAAACTACATCCTTCCTCTCCATCGCCGCAAACATCCGCCTCGCATTCTCCACCGACCCACACCTCAGGTACATGTCCATGAGAGCGCTCTGCACGAACATGTCCCCCGCGAACCTCCCCTTGGCCGCGCACGCGTGCACCTGCTCCCCGCTCCTCACGCACCCAGCCGCCGCGCACGCACAGGCCACACTGCCATACGTGAACTGGTTCAGCCTGGCATCGCCGGACGTGTGCATGAGGGCGAACAGCTCCAGCGCCTCCCGGGGGCGGCCGTTCCTGGAGTAGCCCGAGACCATGGCCGTCCAGGACACGACGCTCCGGTGCGGCATTCCGTCGAACACCCTGCGGGCGGTGGCCACGTCGCCGTGCTTGGCGTAGAAGAGGACGAGCTTGGTGCTGAGGTGCAGGTCCGGGGGAGAGGCGGACGCGAGGAGCCTGTGGTGGATGGACCTGCCCTGCCGGAAGCAGCCCATGCAGCTCTGGAGGAGGGAGTAGTAGTCGGCGGCCCTGGCCATTGTCGCGCGCGGTTTCTTCCCCTCCGAGATGTGGAATAGAGAAGCTTTGCCTCCGGACTAGGAAGATCTCAGTCTACCAGAGCATGTGTATCTCCTCGTGGGAGCTCCGGCCGCCTGGGTTGGTCGCTGCCGAGGCTCCGATCCCATGCCCAAGCAGCCAAGCTCTCAGGTTGCGGTGTTGGTGTCAATGATGGCTAGCATTAAGGCGATGGACGGCAGGGCTAATCGAGATTCCGGGCTCCGAGGCGGCGGCGCCGGGGCGGCGGCGTCAGTCGCCAGGACGAGGAGTGAGGGGCGCTGCTAGCGAGGGGAGCTTTTTTTTTTCTTTTGAGAAGAGCGAGGGGAGCTCCTATACGACGCTTATTGCGTCCAGGGCCAGCACGGCTGGGCCGCCGGCCCATTAGTGCTGTATCAAACAATCACTGACTGTAACGATCTTCAGTGCAGCGACAGCACTGTAGCCATTATTGTTGTCCCAGTGTTACTGTATGATTACTGTAGCTTCACAATATATTATTTTTCAAGTTTGTGAACATTTTTGGAATTTTTTTAAAAAAGAAAATTTTAGAACATTTTTCGCAAAAAAACGAACTGATTCTTAAAATATGAATATTTTTTTAGAAGTGTGACCAAATTTTGAAATTCTAACCTTTTTTGATAAAATGAAGAATACCTAAAAGTTTTGAAGAAGTTTTTTTAATCCAAACACTTTTTAATTCATAGAAAACAAAAAGTGAACGGCTTTTGAAAAAACAGGCACATTTTTTTTAAATGGAATCAATTTTTTAAATTCCAAACAGTTTTTGAATTTCAAAAGAGTTTTGAAAGATTTTGAAATCTATGAATTTTTGAAAAAAAAATGAACAACATAATAGAAAACAAAAGGAAACCGAAAAACATAATACAGAATTAACAGAAAATCCCTTATTTAGGAATAAAGGTTCCCAAAACCGAACAAGAAAACATGCTTAAATCGGCCGGCCCAATATATCATCGACCGCTCGTTTGTACATGTGTGGAGGATCGACTATTTGCTGCAACATGCATCAAATAGAAAAATTCACTAGAGCGGGAAGCACGCGATTGGCCGTGCGGCGCTTAAATGGGTCACGGTCGGTGTGGCCTATTTTTGAAACAAAAGATTGGGTTG
Source organism: Triticum aestivum (assembly GCF_018294505.1). NCBI lineage: Eukaryota > Viridiplantae > Streptophyta > Magnoliopsida > Poales > Poaceae > Triticum > Triticum aestivum. The sequence goes on along the minus strand of NC_057799.1, from coordinate 581,710,714 downwards.
GTTTTGTGTACTTAGAGACGCTAAGTATGAGTTGGAGAACCTCTATCCATGCAGCTCTCGATCATCATAACTTTTGGCTCAACCATAGCAGAGTCATCGCTCGATCCGCCTAATAACCGTCGATTTGACAATTGTGGCGAAAAAGGCCTCTTTAGCAAAACCACGATACAGCCCTCGATCGCATAATCTTTGGAGCTCACTCCAAATCAAGCCCACGAGATTCCATTTTTGGAGATTGGGCAAGGTGATTTGATGAGTCCTCCATCCATCCAAATATTGGTGTCAGAGTCATTTTAGGACGCCCGCTCCCTTCTTTTATAGCCCACATCCTTGTGCCCCCTTCATTTGGTGCCACCACCACCGCCCGGCCCGCCATGATTTGGCCCTGGTCCCCTCCACTAAATCGTTCCTAGATCTCCCACGCTTCACTGCAGCTCCGCGCCTTCCTCCAGTCGTCCAGCCATGGCACCCCTTCCATCGCGTGACCGTACATTTCTCCTTTCTTTTCTTCTAGATTTAGTTTAGTGACTCATAGATTCGTGTAGATGACATATGATTCACAATATGTCTAGATGGATCTGATGTTGGAGCTAATGTATTTTTATGATTCGTCGTCAAATTCGAGCTCCGAGTCCAAGAGTAAGCCGATGGGCGTCGAATAAGACGAGGTAATATTGATGATTGTTGAATGGATAGCATAAACCACAACGAAGAGAGGCCTCCACGATCGATAGGCGTCCACGATCATCAGTCGGGCCGTGCGACATTTTGTCGGAACAGATTCACCGGACACGAGCGGCTCATGCCCGACTACCTTGTGTTGGGTTGTACCTTCCCTCCGTACGTGTTCTAGGGACACTTACGCATGACCAAATGCACTAGTGCAGAACCGGGCTTTAGTACCGGTTCGTAAGGGCCTTTAGTGCCGGTTCTGCAACCGGCACTAAAGAGTGAAGACTAAAGCCCCCCCCTTTAGTACCGGTTCGGCACGAACCGGTGCTAACGTGCCACCACGTGGCACGAGCCAGGCCCGGGTGCGTGTAGGACATTAGTACCGGTTGGTAACACCAACCGGTACTAAATGTTTGGGTGTGTTTTGGTTTTAATTTTAATTTTTCCTTTAGTTTTGTGTTTTCAATTTAATTTAGTGATTGTTTTATATTATAATGAGTTGTTAAATCATTAGGTGAAAGTACCGCAGATTAGTTTCGACTGGATGCATGTGGATCCTAGTTAAGTGATCAAGTATATGCCATATCCATATTACTTAGATCACTAAGTGATCTAAGTAATATGGATATGGCATATACTTGATCACTTAGCTAGGATCCATCCAGTTGAAACTAATATGCGGTTTCTTTCATAAATGATATAATAACTCATCATCATCATCATCATATTAATATAAAACCTCTTGCATCATATCATCACCAACAACAGTATATACTAGCTAGCAAAGATATCATCGAGTTCAACATGGTCATGATATTATAAGCGTTCATAACACCACAAAAGCAAATCACTCTTTGAGATTAAGTTCAGGACGAAAAACACGGACACGCATGAGAGGACAACAAGTACTAAGAGCATGATAACTAGCTAAATCACTCCTGCTGCTCTCTCTCTCAGGTAAAATAGCATAGAACATGTATAGCTCTCCTGATTCATCATATTGGAGCATGCAGATGAACCTGTCTCCTAATCGTGGGCTGCGCTTCTGATTGCTGCCCCCTAGTACTTCTCTGCGATCGTTAACAATTTTGCTCCAATCTTTCACTATTAAGCATTCATCGCTTTCAGAAATCCTGAATGCACTCATGTGCACTGTAGGATATCTTGGCCGTAAGCTAACAATTGACATGCGACCTTTAGTCTCGATCCACTGAGGCACAACTGTCATCGGGAGTCCCTGTTGAAGAACATCGTATAGTAATTAATATACTTAGCAATGAAAGTTTAGCTTGAAAAATAATGTATGTAAAAGATGCACTGAGGACTAATAGTAAAAATCTTACCATCTTTCCTAAATACATGTGACCGTAGTTCAATACGATCACTATTGGTCGCACGTTTTGAGTACTAAGATTTTCAAATTCAGGAAAATGATTTCTCTTAACAGCATCAAGATCCTCAAGCCATGAAACATAATGACTTATCTCCTCGCAGTTTAGTTCAGCTCCGGGACAGTAGTAGGTCCTGTCTACCAAGCGCCAGACATGTTTGCTTGAATGGAAATAAGCTGTCAATAGAAATTAGTTGTCAACTATTTTTGAATAAATAATATCAAAGACATAAATATGGTTGAGAAACTCACATAATGGTAGAACTGGAGGCGTCTGCACATCGACCCAGATGTCTCTATTACCTTCAATATCATCTTCCGGACGAATATCAAAGGTGATAACCATATCAGGCTCAAATGCATAAGCCTTGCATAGTGCTTGCCAAGTTTTGCATTCAAAATAGGTGTACGTGTCTGCATTGTATAATTTGACGTTAAAAGTATAACATGCTCGGTCTTCAGGTAAACTCTCTTTACCTCCATAGTTTCCATAGCACTGAAACATATCTTATCCAAGACAAAAATTCTTGCATGTCAGGGGATGCGCTAGTAGAATAGTGAAAATTTAAAATTATAAGTTGAAGCAAATAAAGCATATATAAGTCATGCTTAATTACGAAAAAAGGCTTGTCGTTGTGACTTACTGTATCCACTTCGAAGGTCTCATCCAGCTTGATGCTGAAGCGCCTATCATCAACAAGGAAATTTCTGTCGCACAGGTCGCGCTGGTCTTCACAGAATTCGCACTTAATGAAATCTTTTTCGTCGTCAGACGACATTTCCTATGTTCATATAGGTGAAACATTAAACACTTACTAGTTCTATTAATTTAACTAATTCAACTATTTCTATTACTTCAACTAGTTCTATTAATTCAACTAATTCAACTAAGCATTTAATAAAAATAAACTTGTTCTATTAATTTTCTTAGTAAAATAAAGTAGCTAGTTCTATATAGTAATATTTTAATTAGATCATCAAATCTCAGATATCTAAATTTTCTTACTAAAAATAAACTAGTTCTATTAATTCAACTAATTCAACTAAGCATTTACTAAAAATAAACTAGTTCTATTAATTTTCTTACTAAAATATATAAAGTAGCTATATATATATAGTAATATTTTAATTAGATCATCAAATCTCATATACCTAAATTTTCTTACTAAAAATAAACTAGTTCCACTAATTCAACTAGTTCAACTAATTCAACTAGTTCAACTAAGCATTTACTAAAAATAAACTAGTTATATTAATTCAACTAGTTCAAATAATCTCATATACCTAAATTTTCTTACTAAAAGTAAACTTGTTCTATTAATTTTCATACTAAAAATAAACTAGTTATATTAATTCAACTAGTTCAAATCTCATATATATACCTAATTAATATCTAGCTAATTCATCTAAAATTGACATTAATATTTAACATCTTTTCCATATAATTCATCTAACATTAACATTCTAACATTCTTATCTACGTAATTTATCTAACATTAATCTAAACAACAGAAAACAGAAAATAAGTAAAAACAATATGTGTGTGTGTACGAGCGGGGGGCGGCGGCGTACGGGCGGCGGCGCGAGACGGTGATGCGACGGGGACGGCGCGACGACGAGCGGCGGGCCGGGGGCGACGGCACGATCGAGACGGCGACGTAGTACGGGGCGGCGGCGACGGGCGGCGGGGCGACGGCGGTGACGGCGACGACGGGCGGCGGGGGCGACGGCGGTGACGGCGACGACGGACGGCGGGGCGGCGAGGGCGGCGCGCAATGGGCGACGGCGCGGCGGCGGCGATGTCGCGCGAAGTAGTTGGAGAAGAAGTGGTGGTCAATGAAACTAATTTTTTCGTAAGTGCCATATATTGAGGAGGGCCCTTTAGTACCGGTTGGAGCCACCAACCGGTACTAAAGGCCAATTTTCGCCAGGCCAAGGGGCGGGAAACTGCCCTTTTAGTACCGGTTCGTGGCTCCAACCGGTACTAAAGGCCCCCCCTTTAGTACCGGTCTAAAGGCCCCCCTTTAGTACCGATTGGAGCCACGACCCGGTACTAAAGGGGTGCGCTGGCGCAGGAGCGGTGCGGACAAGTTTAGTCCCACCTCGCTAGCCGAGGGGCGCCCGCACCAGTTTAAAAGCCCCGGCGCGGCTGCTGTCTTGAACTCCTCTCTATAGCAGGCTTCTGGGCCTAACTTTGGCGCGCTGCCCTATGAGCCTGCTGGCCCTTCTGGGCCTGTATTTGCAAACCCTAGGTCTGGCAGGCCCACTGAGCAGCGCCCCAACAATTTTTTATATAATTTTCTTCTATTTATTTCTGAGCAGTTTTTTTGCTGTATTTAGTTTCTTTGTGAATATAAAAAAATTATATAGTTTTTTTCTTTTCTGCATTATTTATTTTCTGCTATTTATTTTTGAGTAATTTTTTATATAGTTTTTGTCTTTTCCGTTTTATTTATTTTCTGTTTTATTTATTTTCTGTTTTGTCTTTTGCACATCCTATGTGGGTGAAATGATGATACCATGCCAAGTTTCGACATTTTCAGAGTTCGTTTTGTAGTGATTTTCAATTTCACGGTCATTTAGCTCTCTAAACAAATCGGTAAATGACTAGAAAATAGCAAATGATGTCAGAAAGTTTTGAAAATTGATGACGTCGCTTTGAATGGTGTGTATGGAACGCAAAAAAGTCTGGAGTTGTAATAAGTTTAAAAAAATGAAGTGCCCATGTAACAGATGAGTTCTCGTCAGAAACCCTGATACTTCGAAAGAGATTGTCCAGTTTGTACACGAAGTGCGTCCAGTTTTTGCCGTAACCCTCTCTACTCTTTTGCACATGCTATGTGGGTGAAATGATGATACCATGCCAAGTTTCGACATTTTCAGAGTTCATTTTGTAGTGATTTTCAATTTCACGGTCATTTAGCTCTCTAGTAAATGACTGAAAAATAGCAAATGATGTCAGAAAGTGTTGAAAATTGATGACGTCGCTTCGAATGGTGCGTACGGAACGCAAAAAAAGTCTGGAGTTGTAATAAGTTTAAAAAAATGAAGTGCCAGTGTAACAGATGAGTTCTCGTCCGAAACCCTGATACTCCGAAAGAGATTGTCCAGTTTGTACACGAAGTGCGTCCAGTTTTTGCCGTAACCCTCTCTACTCTTTTGCACATGCTATGTGGGTGAAATGATGATACCATGCCAAGTTTCGACATTTTCAGAGTTTATTTTGTAGTGATTTTCAATTTCACGGTCATTTAGCTCTCTAAACAAATCGGTAAATGACTAAAAAATAGCAAATGATGTCATGAAGATTTGAAAATTGATGACGTCGATTTGAATGGTGTGTACGGAACGCAAAAAATTCTGGAGTTGTAATAAGTTTAAAAAAATGAAGTGCCCATGTAACAGATGAGTTCTCGTCAGAAACCCTGATACTTCGAAAGAGATTGTCCAGTTTGTACACGAAGTGCGTCCAGTTTTTGCCGTAACACAAGAAGTCCGGAGTTGTAATAAGTTATTAAAGATAAAAAGATGCACAATGCTCGTTAATTAGCTTCAAGCCTTTCGGAATAGTGCAAACTGCACTGCACATAGCTCCGTGCAGTCTACACCTATTGCTCAAGGCTTAAAGCTAAGCAACGTGCAGATGAGCATTGCGCCTCTCCTTCATCGTCTCTGCACTCAGGGCTTATAAACCGCTCCTAGTGCCTCTCTCTTCGCGAGGTGGGACTAAAAACAGCTTACTAAGAAACTATAGTACCGGTTAATGGCACGAACCGGTACTAAAGGTGCCCGTGGGGCCCCAGCCTGACCACAGCCTGACGCAGCCTCATTAGTACCGGTTCGTGACACGAACCGGTACTAAAGGTTGCTCACGAACCGGTACTAATGATCTCCGCCCGCCTAGCCGTTGGAACCGGCACTAATGGACACATTAGTGCCGGCTCAAAATCAAACCGGCACTAATGTGCTTCACATTTGATCCTTTTTCTACTAGTGATGGTTGATCCGTCGAATTGCTGATGGCATGCACACCAGCGAACAAATCTCATTGATTATGGTTTGTAATAATATTTATTAATTTGGATTACCTGTTGTAGTTGCATTAATGGTTTGTATACTATTTGTTGAGTTATTCTCATTGTTTGATCTAAGTTGGTGTGATACGCTAGAGAGAATTTATGACCCAATGACATGTGGGTCCTAATTGTAGGGAAAATATGAAGGTTACATTATGGCAACTATATTTGCGCACAGTCTTCGCGGCCTCTGAAACATTATGGAACCGGCTAAATATGTGTTATGAAGGACCAATATGACGAATCTGCTACAGTTTCTCTTAGGGCATCTTTAGCCCATCCCCATAAGTTATCCATCCTATGCCCCATCGTTTAATTCTTCATATTTTGGAAAATTAAACTTTTGTCCATTTAGCTCCTTATCCAAACTTAACTCTGCAAACCTACTCAATCCCATATGGAAGTCTCTCTTCATTTTATTCTCCTTCCTTCTTCCTTCTACGGAATCAACGATAAATTCTTGCCACTAGATGATGTCTATGAGCTAGGGGCATCGGATAGATGATCGGCAAGTAATTTCATAAGCGTGGTGTAAGTATGTGATGAAGGAGTCGTCCTCCATACGCCGTGGATTGGGTGTTTCTTCGTCTACACGGGTTATTCTCCTCGCCCTTATCCGGCGCGATGGTGTGGTTCAATACGCAAGGATTCTTTGGAATTAACAATGGCAGCTGACAACCATCTTTCTGTGTACACTTTCTTCATGTACTTGAGTTTTTCCTCTGTAGCTGCTCCTTCGACGTGGTGCAGCTTTTCTCGTGTCTGGGGACAATGGGGGAGGAGCGCCGCCGGGGAGAAGCGCCACTGTGGCCGGAGGCAATGGGTAAGATGAAAAGGTGAAAAATATAGTTCAATGGAGATGATGGGGGTCGTGGACTCCTGGGGCTGCAGATACGCCACAAACGGTGGGGTGCACGACAGCGGCAATGGGCACGTGCGGCCAGTGGCGGAGCCAGACAGAATCAGCTGGGGGTGAAATACAAAATATGAGAGTTTGTGTGTGTGTGTGTGTGTGTGGGGGGGGGGGGGGGGGGGGGGCAAAAGCTAAAATACTTTTAATCTAAGCCCTCACAATATTTTTTCCTTCGCAAGTTGGTTCAATGTTGGGGGGCCACAGCCCCCCCCCCCCCAAGCAACCAACATAGCTCCGCCATTGCGTGCGGCACTATAGTTTCACCATTTTTAGGAGAGTTGTCTCTGCTAGAGTAAATATGAGACATGCGAGGAAAATATGGGGAATGAAAAGCTATTTTTTGAAAAACTAAAGGAAATGGTGGATGGGCTAGATGGGTGTGAATTATTTACTTTAATTTTTTTGCGGGAAGATGGGTGTTAATTCCCCAAACCGAATTTCTTTGGCCCCATATTAAACTTTTGCGGATGGGCTAGAGATGCCCTTATGAGAGACTATAAACTTCCTAGAAAAAACTAGAGTAATTAACCTAGCTCCACTAGCTTTTCAACCAATTTGCAACAAAAAAAAATAGAATTAGTTGTAACATTTCCACCATAATCATGGAGCTGGTCACCTGCTACTTATTATTAGTAGTACTAATAAAATCTCCGTGCAGCTATGCGTTCCAATCGTGTACAATGCTAAAATGATTCGCGGAGTTAACATCGAGGAAAGAAGAAGGCATATTGTGGCTGGTCGCTAGCGACAGAGAGCGCGGCATCCGAACAACCAAGGAGCCCTCGATTCCCTTGTTCTGGTAGCATAATGCAAACAAATGATCGATCAAACTACGCGGCGGTTTGACTCACCCAACCAGGAGGCAGGACTGTTCAATTCTCACATGGTCATAAGGTCAGTCTTTCTGTAATCCCAGCCCAGTCTCAGGCTCTCAGCCGCCGGTACGTATGGGGTTATATGTAAGCATGTAGCTCTGGCCTTGCTCTCTCACTCCTCTGTGCGACGCAGCCTCAAGCCATGAAGCTCTCACTTGCTTTCACGCTTGTGGTCATCTTCTTCCTCAACATTCCACCGTTCGAGGCCAGACCGCTTGGCCTCGGTGCGCATCCCTCTCGCCATTACCATCTCAATTCCGATGAACAGCAAAGGAACATCCCTATCGCGGGCAAGGAAGAACATCTGCGCCTCTCTCCGCTGCCTCGCCCCGGAGCAGCAGAGGAGGCTGGAGAGGCCCTGGTGAGCTACGGACCGCGACGGAGGAGCGGTGACGATGGCGATGAGGGTGTCGCTGTCGCCCCAGGAACGCCGCCGGGTGATGAGTTGCGTCGGTCAGCAGCACGCTCGCCGCCGGCACAAGAGCGCAACCCGGCGCATTATCGTCAGCCGGCTGGGCGGTGGGGCCCCGTGCCCGGGGTTGGTGGGTCGCGCAGGCCGTCTCTTCCCCCGGCGCCTGGTGTGCCGAAGCCGCCGCACGTGCGCCGTTCAGGTGATCGGTCCGGCCCGAGGCCGAGGCCGTTCGATGTGTTCCACGCGCTTCGTGTGTGGAGCAGGATGTTTGTTTAAGAACCACCGCGGACATGTGGCTCCCGTCCCAAAAGGTCCTCCATAGCGAGAACGAAGAGTTGAGGCTCGCGTTTCTCCGTAAAGAGATCGACGACGCTCTCCTAAGTATGAGAGCAGACACGGCTTCGGGGCCGGACGGGTGGCCGGTGGCGATGTTTAAGCACTTTTGGTCATTGCTGCGCGATCCCATTTACGAGGTGTGTAATGGCTTCATGCGTGGCTTCGTGAATATTGCTAGGTTAAACTACGGCGTACTCTCGCAGATCCCAAAAATGCCTGGGGCAGACAACATCCGCCAGTACAGACCCATCGCGCTTATTAACGTTCCGTTTAAAATCTGCGCCAAAGGTTGCGCCACTCGGCTCTCGCCGATCGCCCATCGCACCATTAGTCGCGCTCAATCGGCATTCATACGTGGTAGAAACATTTTGGAGGGGCCACTAGCGCTGCAAGAGTCCCTTCACGAGCTTAAGCGCACGCATGAACCTGCGATCCTCCTTAAATTAGACTTCGAGAAGGCCTATGACCGCGTTAATTGGGACTTCCTCAGGCAGATCCTCACCAGTCAAGGTTTCTCGCCGTTATGGGTGCACCGAGTCATGCAATTGGTCTCGGGGGGCCAAACTGCGGTTTCGGTGAATGGAGAAGTAGGGCACTTCTTCAGGAACAAGCGTGGCCTACGCCAAGGCGATCCCATGTCGCCGCTCTTGTTCAACTTTGTCGCTGATGCGTTGGCGGCTATGCTGCGGAAAGCAACGGAGGCAGGTCACATAAAAGGGGTGTTGGGACACCTCGTCCCGGGGGGATTTCACACCTGCAATATGCGGACGATACGCTATTGTTGTTCCAACCCGACCTCCATAGTGTGGCTACGGTCAAAGCCTTGCTGATTAGCTTCGAGCTTATGTCAGGGCTTAAAATCAACTTCCACAAGTGTGAATTGATGCCCATGGGCATGGAGGCGGCTGAAGGTAGACGTATCGTGGACCTGCTCAATTGCAAACTTGGCAATATGCCGTTTACCTACCTAGGTCTCCCGTTGGATGCTAAACGCATCAAGATCGACGGGTGGGCTCCGCTCTGGACCAAGGTGGGAGAGCGGATCTGCCCGTGGAGGGGGAAGTTCCTCTCCTCTGCAGCTAGGCTAGTGCTCACGAACTCGAGCCTCTCCTCGCTGCCGCAATTTGCTATGGGTCTGTTCCTCCTGGCGGAAGGGGTACACGTCAAGATGGACACACCGCGGTCCCGTTTCTTTTGGGAAGGATCGGGACCAAAACGCAAGTATCACTTGGTTAAGTGGGCTGCGGTGTGCCGTCCCAAGGATCTGGGAGGGCTAGGGATCACAAATACCATAATCTAGAACATTGCACTTATGTGCAAATGGATTTGGAAACTCTCGCAGGGAGCGACGGGTCTGTGGGTCGACCTGCTGCGTGCCAAGTACTTCCCGAACGGGAATTTTTTTGAGGGGGTGGCGAGGGGATCTCCTTTCTGGAACGATCTCCAAGCGGTCCGGCTGGCCTTCGCTCAGGGAGCCAAGTTCTCCATTGGTAACGGCCGCTCGGCTCGTTTCTGGCTCGATCACTGGGTGGGATCCCAACCCCTTTGGTCCGATTTCCAGAACCTCTATACTCTGGCTGTCAACCCGGAGCAAACAGTTGCCACGGCTCTTGCCTCTTCCCCTCCGGCGTTATATTTCCGGAGAGAGTTAACGCGAGCAGAACAAGCTCACTTAACGGAACTGCTTGATAGCATTACGCCGGTTTCGCTGTCGTCGACCGAGGACACAGTCACCTGGGCCCTCACCCCGTCGGGCAAGTTTTTGGTCAAGTCTCTTTACCGTAAGCTGTGCCAGGGCCCATCCTTCCAGATGCCAGATGGCTTGTGGAGCGCGCGCCTTCCGCTTAAGATTAAGGTGTTTTTCTGGCAACTGTTCCATAATAGACTGCCCACTTCGGCAAACGTTGCCAAACGCAATGGGCCGTCGACCGGCCTGTGTGCGATATGTAACGTCTTGGAGGATGCGACCCATGTATTCTTCCGATGTCCGCTGGCACGTTTTGCTTGGAGCGCCGTTCGTGCAGCGGCCAACACCTCCTGGGACCCCCGGTCAGCGTCCGACCTCGCTACCATAGTAGACTCGGTTCACGGTGGCAACAACCGTGTGCTCTGGAGTTGCATCGGCGCCTTGACCTGGGCCGTCTGGCTCACTAGGAACAAACTAGCAATCGAGGGTATCTTCCCATCACACCCTGCTAACATAATCTACAAATGCAACCTTCTTCTGCAGCAGTGGAGTCCGTTGGCGAAGCGCAAGGATGCTGAAAAACTGAAACATGCCCAAGAACGTCTTCGACAGATCTACGTTTTGGCTAGGGAGCCATCTGCCACTTCTGCGTCGTGAAGTGGCCCTTTTGTCTTGCGAGCGAGCCTGCGTGCTCTATGCTCTGCCTCCGGGCCTGTATTTGCATTGCTGCGTGCTTCTGTTGGCCTGGTCTAAACTCGTGTGCCTACGCGTCGTCGTGGTCTGAGCCTCCGTGCTCGTGTTCGAGGTCCAAACTATGTCTGTTACGCTGCCTAAGTTGTGGGCTTTATTAAATTAAACCGGACGCTCCTAGCGTCTCTGTTCTAAAAAAAAGAACCACCGCGTTTTACTGCGTGTATGGTTAGATGTTTTTATTAAGTTTAATTATTTTAAATGGATGAGTTGTGTGTAAGATTTGTATTGTTTAAGCATAGAGTTGCAAAGTTCAATTGAAATGCATAGACAAACTTGAAATGTCAGTTTTTCGGTTGATTTTTATGGAAGTTGGAAATTGAATTTTGCAATTCTGTAATTTGTATTGTTTAAGCATAGAGTTGCAAAGTTCAATTGAATTATGCCCAAGCTCTCAGGTTGCGGTGTTGATGACCGCTAGCATTGAGGCGACGGCCGGCAGGGGGGCAGCAGTCACCAGCATGAGAGTGAGGGGAGCTGCTATAGCAAGCGGGAAGCATGCGGTCGCCCGTGCGGCGCTTAAACGGGCTGCAGTCAGGGCAGCCCATTCATTTTTTATTTTATTTTTATTGTTGGGGGCGGCCCATTCATGAATTGAAAAGAAAGGGTGAGATTGTCGGCTAAAAGGGTGGACTTCTTAGGCCCATTTTGGTTCTACAAGAATATGCGGGTGGTTTACTAAAAAAAAGTGAAAATTCACTTGCTAAATGGCAATCTGTACATCATGCAATTCTCTTGCCTAAGTGATTGGGAGAGGGTGATGGAAGAAGGGCCCTATATCTTCCATAGCAATGACGGTTTCATGACCCCTTAAAAAAATGGCGGTTTCATAAAACCCTCATTAGAAATTTGGATTCAAATCCATGATCTAATTGACGGGTATGTGTCGTTGCTAAAATCTTTGTGAGGGAAGGTTGGTGAGTTTGCGCAAGCTGATCCTAAGTCGCGTGATTTTAGAGGATTTTTTCTGAGTCCAAATTAAGATCAATGCCAACAACCCTTTCAAGGACGTGGTCTCGCTCATTTTTTAGGAGTTGCCTCTCCTATAGAAAAATGGGCTAGAAGGAAAATATGGAGAATGAAAAGCTATTTTTTGAAGAAGTAAAGAAGAAGTGTATGGGCTAGAGATGCCTTTGGAGAGACTAGAAGATGTAGTAATCACTTTTCCTTCAGAGTTTGCTTTGGTATGCCCCCCCCCCCCCCCCCCAAAAGTTTGCACGAATCTTAAAGTTACTTATAAAGTGTATTCTCGTACATTCACAATCAACTAATTCTAATCTTTTTCAGGGGTTCTCAATGCATTAAACAAGAGATCAGAATAAGCTAATATTTTTTATTGAAGGGATAACTTCTAATCTACACATTTAATCTGCATCTAAATAGGTGAACATTTCTTGAGGGGTGTACCGAAGAAAAATTCTTTCCTTAAAATAAACTACAGTAGTTAACTGATAATTCTAAATGCATGAACCTTTATCTTTTGCGGGTTTTACAGAGATCCCCTTCTAACTAACCTCTCTCCTGAATTTCAGCTGGAATGGGCCCCTCCCTGCCCCTATGTTCAATCCTAAACATCCATGTTGGCTTTTTTTTAGTTGACATCCATGTTAGCTAGTCCGTTGAACCTGTAAAAAAATCCTCCATTGCTTTGGCATTACTCGTAGTTAACCGCTACTCCGGAACGCGGTAGCTCGCTAGTTTCACTAGAAAATGGGGATGGGCTAGAGGCACAGTACTTCACTAGTTTTTCAACCAATTTTTTTTAAAAATATAATATTTCCACCATAATCACGGTGAAGGTCACCGGACATGAACCTTTGGTCTATGGGTGTATATACATCCTATATAGAAAAAAATAGTAATTAAATAGAAAGTCGAAAAAATATGAAAATACTTTTTGAAATAAACTTGACCTTCCATTGTACTTGTAAAAAAATCCACAAAAAGTGAAACCCCCGTTGACTTTTTCAAAAAACAATTATTTTTCCAAAATAGTGTGAATGGTGACTTATAATAGCAAATAAATTTGGTCTTTTTGCCCTGAAGTCAACGCTGGTTTTTTATTCGTGAAAAATTATATACTAGTGTAAAATAAAGTCAAGTTTATTTTTAAAAACTTCTAACTTTTTTGACTTTTTATAAATTCATTTTAAAAAAGTCCATATCAGGTGTGTATACACCCAAAATCCAAAGGGTATTTCCCATAGGTCAACGGACGTGGAGTATTTCCACCCGAGTTCAAATGCTCCCGGTGAGCAGTAAAATCGGGAAAAATGGTATAAAAAATCCCATATCCGGAGTTTCAATCGTGTGCAATACTAAAAAGACTGGTGGAGTCAGCCAACAGTGAGGAAAGAAGAAGGCATATTGTGGCTGGTTGCTAGCTAGCGACAGAGAGCGGGGCATCTGAACAACTAAAGGAGCTCTCGGTTCCTTTGTCTGGTAGTGGTACAGTATATAATGCAAACGAAAGATGGATCAAACCACGCGGCGGTTTGACTTGACCAGGAGGCGGGACGAACCGTTCAATTCTCACATGGTCATAAGACCGGTCTTTCTCAGTTTCTCTAACCCCAGCCCAGTGTCAACCGCCGGTAAGGGATTATATATAAGCGTGTAGCTCTGGCCTTGCTTGCCCATTCCTCTCCTCTCTACTTGGCGCACGCAGCCTCAACTCTCAAGCCATGAAGCTCTCACTTGCTCTCACGCTTGTGGTCATCTTCTTTCTCAACATCCCACCGTTCGAGGCCAGACCACTTGGACTTGGTGCACATCCCTCTCGCCATCTCCATCTCAGTTCACTTGTGCAAGAACTCCTAGACACGGTAGTCGACCATCTGCGCCTCTCTCCGCTGCCTCGCCCGGGAGCAGCAGAGAAGGCCGGAGAGGCTCTGTTGAGCTCCGGACCGCCACGGAGTAGCGGTGACGCCGAGGAGGAGGTCGCCGCAGGAACGCCGGGCGATGAGTTGCACCGGTCAGCAGGGCAGAAGCCGCCGCACTGGCGCCGTTCAGGTGATCGGTCCGGCACGAGGCCGAGGCCCTTCGATGTGTTCCGCGTGCTTCGTGCGTTGATTGAGTAGGATGCTCGTTTAAGAACCACCGCTTGTGTATGGTTAGATGTTTTTATTAAGTCTTTTCCTAATAATAAAGGCGACACGAATTTTTAAGACAGATTTTTTTTAAAAGGACCCCTGGCGAACAGAATTGCCAAAAAGGACCACATGCCGAAAACATTGCCAAAAAGGACCCCCTCACTAGTGGCGGCAGGCGCGGCAGGCGACACGTGTCACCTGCCGCCACGCCAGGAGGCGGCGGGCCCTGCCGCCACAGCAGGAGGCGGCCGCGCGGGGTATAACGTCATCTGCACAGTGTATCGCCGGGACGGAACGGGGCGGGCCTTGTGGGCCCTGCCGCCACAGGATGAGGCGGCCGGCGCTGCTCCTGCCGCTCGCAGGGCGACAGGCTCTGATGCACGGAAAGCGAGGCGTGGGCCAGGCCGCCACTGCATGTGGCGGCGACACTGTTGCTGCTGCATGCGCGCCGACAGCCTCACTGTTGCAGACAACACTAATTCCCACGCGCGGGAATCCGATGCTGCAGAGGGCGGGAATCTGCACCTTTTATTTCTTTATTCGCGATGATTCTGCTGCCCGTGAGCGGGCTTTTGCGTTTGTATGCACCCGCACTGATTCCACTGCGTTGCTGCCTAGGGACTCAACTGCCTTTTGCTTGAGCGGACATGACGGCACTGCGGGAATCATTCACCCAGCGCTGGCTTTTGCTTCAAAGGACGCGATGGCACTGCAGAAATACACTCACTCGCTGCGGGAATCCGAGGCTGCGGTAGGTGAGTTTATCCTGTTGTGCCGACACTACAGGGATCCTCTTCCTTTTATATACTATGCTTCTGCTCCGTGCGCAAGCACACTGTCTCTGGCCTCCTCTTCTGCTCTCTAAGTGGTAATAACGGAGAGAAAGAAATACTCACTAAGCACTTTCACTCGTGATTTATGGCGATTTAGAGTTCGATTTTGAATATGCTGAAGTGGAAGAAAAGATAGACGAAGGTAAGATCTATCCATTTTTGTTGGTTTCGTTCGCATGCATGATGTTTTCACTCTTTTTGTTTTGTTCATAACTATGTGTTCTCTATTTTGTTAGGCATTATTTCATCACTTTTTGGAGTCATTTAGAGCTTCAGGAGTACGATTTGCCTAGCGAAGTGAACTACGAAGTTGAAGATCAAGGTATGAGCTTTGCAATAAATTGATTTTTTTTTGTGCATGCAAGGTGGTAATTAGTTAGTCTTTTAGCTCATCATTAGCTATGCAATGTTAGTGCTTAGAGGTTAGAAATAATTTCAGACGACAGATGTAGCATTTATAATATATTTATTAGAAGAGTAGGTTGAAGATGTTGTATCAATGTTAGGTGCGTCCATTAGTATTGACATGCGAAAAATCTTAATACGGTAATTAAGAAAAACTTATACTGTAATTGTTCATTGCATGTGGTATGTTATTTCATGTGGTATGTTTATTAATAAGTCTATAGTTAGGAGGCCGTAGGTCTACTTTGTTATGTCACAATAATCTAAATTTTATATGTTACGATTATGTGCTAATGTACTTGATGATGTATGTAATTAGGTAAAATAATTCATCTTAGTAGCAAACAAGGAGGAGATGACGTGATTGAAGAAATTGTGTTTCCATCTTCGCTATCCCTTTTGAGGTGATGACCACATACATGCAAGTGCTATTTTCATACTTTTGATAGCAGAAAGAAAAATCGGTGTGTAATATTGATGTTCATGTGATAATAGGTTGACTCTGTTCATATAGTACTTGTGACCGATATTTATTCGAACTATTTGGACTCTTAATTGCATTCGCAAGCACATCCATATTGGAGCTAAGGTATAAAATGACACCGTAATTTTGTTAGTATTTTTTATATTGATGTACTGTTGTGAATAATGTGCATGCCCCTGCAAATATTATTATTTGTAAATAAATGATTGTTATCGTATGATATGAAATTTTTTTATAAAGCCGGAAGAAATTAAATGTTTTACTCATATGATATTAAAATGTTATTATCATACTATTATGTTTAGCGGTTGTTTGGATAGCGAGTAATTACCCTCGGTTTTGTCATAACCTGTTGTAAGAAAATTAGCTTTTACTAATAGTCGTTTTTCCAAAAGCTCGGTTTTTGCATGTTACGAGAACCAGTTTAGGATATTTTAGGGGTAGTTAGAGAAAAGCAAACAGAGTTTTAGTTTACTAAATGTTCTGTTACTAATTGTTTGAAATGTAAACATGTATGTTGGTTAGGTACTATGGAAAATTTAGTAGTGTACTATGGGAACGTCTTAAGCGACGGTCCATTCGGGGTGGATGTGTCCTTGTGCGAGTCGACTACAGTTGTAGTGAGAGACATGGTCAACGTGGGTTACGCAGCAGTTAGAAGGTGCATCCGAGCGGTGTTTGGCCCAGGGATGCAGGGGAAAAAAGGACAATGGAGGCCTTCGTCGTTGACGGAGGAAATGATGGGACAGTTGCCCGTTGGGGTTTGCGGCCTGTCACAGGTGATCGGTCGTGGGGGTCGTACACGAGGTTTGCAAGCAATCCCAATAACTCAATGTATGATCAGCCGATGGTGTATGTGGAGTTCATTTCAGTCACTGATGTTGCCGGATGCAGTAGCAGGGGTGGTGAGGTCGAGTTGGCCATCACATCAGCCCCTAGCGTCGGCCCATCGGAACCGACGGGCGGCCAGCCTGTGTATGACACAGGATATTGGTCTGCGGCTGTTGACATGAGCGAACACGTGGAGGGATTGCCGGAGGCGCTAGATGATGATGATCATTCTTCTGCATCTTCGGAGTCAAGCGAAGAAGAAGATGTTCCTCCTCAGAGGGCGGTCGCGGCGGCACTGCAACTTGGGTTTTTACAGGATATGAGCATCACCAACGAATTTCACTCTGCTTCTGGCCTAGGAGCGGGGAGCCTAGAGGTTGGGTAAGTTTTCCCAGACAAGAAGTCTGCTTACCAGGCAATGGGTAGCTATGCAATCGGCATCCACCGCCAGCATAGAGTGAAGCAGTCTGATAAAAAAGAGTTGAAGGTCATATGCATCCACACCGCGAAAGGTTGCCGCGGAAGAGTTCTCGCTAGACTGAAGCCTGGGGTATGTCAGTCATGGCATATCACAAAAATAGTGGAGCATACCTATGAGCAAACTGGGACTCTTTCAAATCACTGCAATGTGACAGCAAAATATGTGGCACAAACGATGGAAACGATTGTGCAGGGAAGTCTCAACATTAGTGTTAGGCAGAAAGATGCAGAGGATCTAATTGGCTTCCCTGTTAGCTACAGCAAGGCTAGGCGTGCGAAGAAAAATATATTCAAGAACTTGTATGGTACCTATGAGGAGGCCTATTCTTATGCCCCTAGAATGCTTCATCAAATAGCAAGTGCTAATAGGGGGACTCAAGTTTGGCAGAGAGAACGTCCAAACCCAATGAACCCGGGTGAGCTAATCCTGGGCCGCTTATTCTGGGCATTCGCCCAGACTATACAAGCCTTCAGGCACTGTCGCCCAGTATTATCAGTTGATGGTCCCTTTCTCACTGGAAAGTACAAGGGCACACTATTGGTGGCGATTGCAGCGGATGCAAATAATCAGCTTCTTCCTATTGCATATGCATTGGTCGAGAGCGAGAACAAAGATAGCTGGTTGTGGTTCCTGAGCTGCGTGAAGATGGGTGTCGTGAAAGAGCGTAATGGTGTTTGCATCATCTCTGATCGCAACACTGGATTATTAAGCGCTCTTGAAATAATTAAGGCGTCGGAAGAAGAGTGGGGCTGGCCCGATCTAGAGGGAAGGTGGTGCATGAGGCATTTGGCAGCAAACTTTTACTCCAAATTCAAAAACAAGGATTGGTTCAAGTTATTCAAGAGGATGTGCATGCAAAAAACTGAAGCCAAAATGAATGCGATCTGGGCAGGTATCAATGGTGAGATCGACCGCGCGGCCTTGCCGCAGAGAGAAGACCGGAAGGGTCGTAGGACGCCCATAAATTTGAGCCAGTGGATCGGCGAGAATTGCCCTCATTTGGACAAGTCGGCGCAGGCTCACAACACCGGGGCTCGGTATGGAATAATGACCAGCAACATTTCAGGGGTGTACAATGGTGTTCTTAAAGGGGTGCGAGCACTGCCTATCACAGCCCTAATTGAAGAATCTTGGAACCGGGCCCTGTCATACTTTGCAGACAGGGTCACCGTCGCCAAAGCACAAGTTGAATTGAACAAACCATGGTCCGAGAAGATGCAAAGACATCTGGACGAGAAAGCAAAGAAGTCCCAAAGTCATGGCTGCAGGAAAGTGGACGCACTTAGGAATAAGTGGGAGGTCAATGTGCGAGCCAAGTACGTTAAGGGTCACCACAGAGGATCAAAAAAGTAAGCTGTCACCCTTGGCTCAACCTCCTGTGAGTGCACTTGTAACAAGCCCAAGCTTGAGGGCTACCCTTGCAGTCATGTGCTCCGGGCGGCTGCTGATCAAAAAATCAGCGTCGAGCCATACATATCGCCGTACTTCAACATGTACAATCTGTACAACACTTGGAGCGGTGAGTTCTGGGCTTGGGGCATTGATATGAACTACAAAATGTTGTGCCAGATGGGCCGAAATGGGTTCCGAACGCCGACTTGATGAGAACCGCAAAGGGACAACGTCAGTCTAGGCGTCATCGCAATGACATGGACCATAGCCAGATGGGAGAACCAAGGCGATGCCGCGTTTGTAGGTGTCCTGGACATTCACGCAGAGAATGCCCGTATCGAGCCAACAACAACACATGATGTTGATATATATGTACTCGCTATGTCTATTTATATTTCTACTCGTTATGTGTACTTATATTAAATTTAAATTGAATCTCTTTGTATTATTCTACTCGTGATGTTAACTTCAGATAATTAATGTAAATCGTATCTCTTTGTATTTTTTAAGTTAATTTTGATTTGCATTTGTATTGTGTCTTCCTCGTAATTTATATTTGTATGTTTGTGTACAGGTATGGGTGAAGTGACAGTGCTTTTGCAGGGGCCCCATGACGCCGGCCACCGTTGCCACCTATTTTTGAACCCAAATACTAAGCATGATTATCGGCCTTTCAGACTTCGAACCATAAAGAAAACATGGCCAATACACAATTCTTTCCTTGCTCACCTTGACGCTTATGGACTACAAGGTTTTGATAGGCTCACATCATGCGATGACCAAGTACGTTCGGACCCATCCCTTTTGACATCCCTCGTTGACCGGTGGAGACCTGAAACCCACACCTTTCACTTTCGTTTTGGGGAGCTTGCACCTACACTGAAAGATGTTTCTATGATCACTGCTCTACCAATTAGAGGTGAGCCGTTAGTCTCTCCACGAGTATCTCCATCTTGGGCATTAGATATAGCAGCCCGTCTTGGGATGGAAATGCCAGAATCACAATGTTCTGGTGGCCCTCGGGGCATCCCACTCGTCTGGCTTCGTGATAACTTTCTTATTTTATCTAGCTTCGCCAATGAGGAGACGAGAAAAAGACATATGTTTGCGTATTTGTTGTGGCTCCTCGGGAATCTGTTTCCAAATTCACATGGGGACGTAGTTATCCCTGGTCTCATCTACATTGCAGAGAATATGGTAGATGAACCTTTACCGGAGCAGCCAAAATACAGCTTCGGTTCTGCCATGCTATCTCATACATATAGAGGCTTGTGTGATGCCACACAAAAAACCTCTTTCGCACAAAAAGCTCCATTACTTTGTGTCGCCTACGAGTTTCTACAGTTGTGGTCCTGGGAATACCTCCCTGTAGGACGACCTCGTATAGTACAACCCGTACACCCATACGACTTTAGCGAGGGTGACAGTGCAACTATGGCCACCAGGTGGACAAAGGCATGGAAACGTTGGTCTCCAGATATTGCGAAAAATTGTTACCCTATGTACCACCAGCAGTTTGAGATACTTGATGTGGCAGAAGTCACATGGAACCCATGGACTCAGGACCAGCTACAAATGGTCTTTGATGCTCGACCCTTCACACTAGGCATGTTGAGCGATAGTGCATTCTGGCTGACTCGCTGCAACTTATTGTTCCTGTGGTGTGTTGAGCCTTACAACCCAGAGCGTGTAATGAGACAGTTCGGTCTCTATCAAGAAATTCCACCCCCTTTTTCAAGACGTATCAATGAGGAAACCCATAAGTAAGATGTGACCTCCCTAAATAGTTAGTGTCTTTTTTAATTTACTAAACTCACACTTTGTTACATAATTTGCAGGCTAACCAATATGGGCAGGGGTTGGAGTTTATACAATTGGAGGGAACAGAACATCGAATGGCTACACAAGTGGGAAAATGAAGCGCTAGCAGATATAGTGCATCAACTTAGGTATATTTTATTTACATTATTTTATTACGATGATCATATGATGCGTGAAGATGCTTTGCTTTCATCACAACAGTTTATGTAATTATTTAATTTTGCAGACCATACAGATCAAGCGTACAAGCAGTGGTACTGCATGAACACACGTGCTAGCCTGGCCAGTCAGCCAGCTACTATACCAACACATCTCACACAAGAGGAGCAGGCGCCGAGACATGTTGAGCTGCATGCAGCTTACTATCGTGACCAGATGGTAATCACTTGTAACTTTTTTAGGTCCATCATTTCATAATCATTTGAACTAAATAACATCCAAATATTGTTCAGCTTGAAAGTTGCAACGAAGTAGGGCTGATGGCTACAGATAGCATGCCGGCCCAGGCCTAGCTCGCAAGTCATTCCAGAAACGTTTTCAACAATACGTGGCAAAGAAGTTCAGATGCGGTAGAGGCGACGACGTTGTCACTGGAGCATACAACATGCCGGTAGCGAGGTCAGCCAGACCGAGTGCGGCGCCGTCGTCCAGACCGAGCGAGGCGCGTACGAGCCATGGGCAGTGGGGGGAGGGTCCGAGTACTAGAACGACATTGCCACTGGAGCATACAACATGCCGGTAGCGTGGTCAGCCAGACCGAGTGCGGCGCCGTCGTCCAGACCGAGCGAGGCGCGTACGAGCCATGGGCAGTGGGGGGAGGGTCCGAGTACTAGAACGACATTGCCATGACATGACTCATCTCTGCCACTGCATCGCTCTTCTTCGATGCAGCTTCGTCAGGGGCAGACATCTCAGGACCATGGCACGGGCTTGGATTCGATGCCCGAGCAGACTCTTTCCCCTAACCCATATGCGTACACAGGATATGATGCATACACCCAAGGTGAGGGATCTCAGTCGTATCTCTCCACGCGAGGGATCCCCATGCCCGAGAAGACTCGTGTACCAGATTTAAACCAGCACCACGTACAATGGCCAGACAGTATAGGAGAGGGATCTGATCAGGCAGTCATGTTTACATTTCAATGCATTTACAATGATATTATATATTATCCTCTAACAGTTTTTTTACAATGTTTCTATGTGCAGGACATACCTGATGTTAATTGGGGCGATGAGAACACCCAACGTGGCGTCAACACAGGCGTCCAGGGAGCATCACATGATCATGGCGACACGGTTACATCATTAGTTACAGAGTTCTTCGGAGGGGACGTTATTGGCCCATCTTTTATCCCTGCGGAGTCACAACCATACGCCTACAATTACGCTTCAGGTTCGCAACAAGGATTCGCGACTCCACCACCTACGCAGGACTCGCAGACACATGAAGCCGAATTGGAGTACGGTCGCGGTCTTCGTGTAACTCGGCCACCTAATCGCTTGTCGCCTTCCGGTCGTAAGGAAAGGCCAGGTGGTCGTTGTAAAGTAGGGTGATTCATCTATCCACGTGTGCGACCCATTGTATCTACATATGTCAGTATCAGACTTTTCGATTTGAACATCTATGTATGCTGAAATAAAAATGCACCAGTCAGGAACAATTTTTCCGCCTATATCTCCCGCCATACTATCCCGCTCCACTCTTCGGCTTATGTTAGGCCGAAATGATTTTTTTTTTAAATTTTGGCTGATGAATACTGTGCAACCATTGCCCATCTTAGACATTGAAAAAAATATATTTTCAGGCAACCCTTTCCCCTCAATATTTTTCCGCCAACGCTTTCCCTCCATATGTTCCCGCCACCCGTTTCCCGCCAACCCCTTCCCGCCATATCTTCCTGCCACCTGTTTCCCGCCAACCCCTTCCCGCCGTATGTTCCCGCCAACCCTTTCCCGCCATACTGTAGTTGTTCTTTCCCACCATTTTCTCCTCTCTACCTATAAAACCCCCTTCAGGAGGAGGTGGATAAGCATTCGAGTGTAGTGTAGTCGAGATGTCCCATTATCCTTTTGATCGTAGTTTTCACCCTGGGATGAGCAGCACTCTTCTGAGGCTAGCTACCGATTTCAGGATGGACAATAGGATAGTTCCATGGGACGAACTCACCGGTAGTGACACCATAATGAATGAGTTGGCTCACCAATTACGTAGGTCTGGGTGGCCTGAAAGGACCTATGAGGAGGTACGTAAAGAACTTCTTAGGTTGAATGCAAGGTGGAAGAAGGTAGTGGAGCCGAAGAGTGAAACTTTCAGAAGGACTGCAGAAAAGCATCCATTTTTATGGACTGAGGAGAGCGAGGACGAAGATGATATGTTCATGCCGCCGCTTCCGGGTTCTGCATCGTCAAAGGGCAAGAGTTCTGCATCATCTAAGGGCAAGAGTTCTGCATCGTCTAAGGGCAAGAGTTCTGCATTGTCTAAGGGCAAGAGTACGGCATCCTCGAAGGGCAAGATTTCTGCATCGTCCAAGGGTAAGAGTTCTGCATCCTCGAAGGGCAAGAGTTCTGCATCGACGGAGGAAGACGATGATGCCTTCATGTAGTTTTTAAGCTGTATTCCAGTTCTACCGTTTAATTCAGATGTACTTGCATTATTAGTTTGTACTCTCTTATTGTAGGGCATTATGTTCTATCTTAATTTCATTCCGTAGTTTTTGCACGATGTTCGATATTAGTGGAGGGTAAGAAAATGCCACTACTTTATTCTAAAACTATTTTTTTTCCATTACGACACGGTACAACTGAAAATAAGATACATCGTAGAATTGAAATAAAGCTACATTTAACTACTGAAATAAAGCTACATTAAACTGCAGAAATAAAGATAAAATGATTGCGAAATTTGAAATACTACCACAGGAATCTACTGAGTCCAGCGTGGATATTTTCCTTTTTCATCGCCAGCTTCTTCTGCTGCCTTGGCCTCACGAGCCCTTTCTTTCTTTCTCTGCCTCTCCGCCTCACGAGCCTCCTTTCGCTGTCGTTCCTGCTCCTCCATGCGACGACCCTCTTCCCTGTTTTTCTTTCCTAAATCCTGAAAAAACGGTGTTGCTCCGCATAATATTCTTTTAACTCTCTCTCTTGCTCTGCTTTCTCCTCAACTTCCGCCTTCTCGCGTCGCTCTTCCGCATAGAAACTATTCCACGCACGACGACTTCTTTCACGAATCTCAGTCACTGCCCAAGCCAGCATCTCCGTGTCAATCCAACGATAGTACATGCACAGAAGCGGAGGAGACTACAAGAAGAAACAAGAATGTTATTAAAGAATCTATCAAAATACCAACAATATCTATTTGTGAAGGTTAAAGTGTAACGACCCGGATCCGATGCGCCAGGTGTCTGCCAGTTGTTCGCTGTCGTTGCCTTGTCATCTGCTTGCGTGTTGCATTTTGTAATGTCATCATCTGCATTTCATATCATGTCGTCATGTGCATTGCATTTGCATACGTGTTCGTCTCATGCATCCGAGCATTTTCCCCGTTGTCCGTTTTGCAATCCGGCACTCCTATGTCACCCGGCGCCCCTCTTGTCTTCTTCTCGTGTGCGGGTGTTGAACGTTCTCGGAATGGGTCGGTATTTGCCGAGTGGCCTTGGTATAGCACCGACAGACCGCCCGTCAAATTTTGTCGCGTTCGGAGTCCGTTTGATAGCCCAACCGTTGAACTCATAGCGGTACCGTTGCCGGTACCTTCGTCGGACGTTTTGGTCTCCGTAACCGTCGCCGGGTCTTCCCCTATCCTCTCTCACAGTCCAAGTCCAGTCCCCTAGACACAGCCTTCCCCTCATCGCGTCCGGAACCGTTCGATTTCGATCGGAGAGCTCCGAAACGGAGCTAAATCCCCTAACCCTAGCCCCTTCCATACATATACACCTCCCCATGCCATTTTTGGCCTCCACCAACCTCCCCCTCATTTTCTGCGCCTCCAGCCGCCTCCTCCACCGTTTTCCGTGCCGAGCAGCTCCCCCGCCGCCAGTTGTCGCGCCGCCACTGGTCGGCGCCGCCGCAGCAGCCTCCCTCGCCCACTCCCCGTTCGCCACCTGTCCCGCGCCTCTCCCTCCAGCGCCCATCCGCCGCCGGCCCGCCCAGGCCCGAACGGGACCCGCCCGAGCCCATCTGGGCCCGAGCGCGCGCTGCCGCCCGCGTCTCGCTCCCCGCCGCCGCGCTCGAGCGCCTCTCCGCCACCTCGCTGCCCCGCCGTGCCGGCGTTCTCCCTCGTCGGCCGGAGCCCCGTCGGATCCCAGGTCACCGCCCCCCCCGCCGTTCTCCTCTTTCCTCCCCGTCGCCCCCTCTCCCCCTCACTCGTGGCCATGCCGCCGCCGTTTTCTCGCAGGAACCGCGGCGGGAGCCCCTCGTCACCGGGAACCGCGTCCCCGACGGCCGCCGTTCGCCGGATCCGGCGTCCCCGCCCCGGATCTGCATCCGCCGCCGCCTCCCGCACCGATCCCCGGCCCCCCTTCGGCCCCGCCTCGTCCCGCGCTCGCCGGAGCGGCGCCGGGATCCACCGCCGCCGGAGCGCCCTTCGTCGTCCGTGTGCGTGCGGGCACACGCAGTCGCCGCGTGGGCCATGTGGGCCCCGCAAACCGCATCAGCCCCGGCCCGTGTCGCCTCTCCTCCGGCCCAACCGCCTCCTCTGCACCAACTGGCCCAAGTGGCCCAAGGTGAGCGAGCCCACCTAAGTCCCCGCCCGTGCGTCTTGTAACTATTCTGCGCTCACCTTTTTTTGACCAAGTCTGGAACTCATACATCATGTGCACTTGTTTGACCTAGCGTAACTTTCTGCTCGTAGATCCATTGTGCATGTATGATATGTCAAATTTTTCGCCTCGTGATGCTCTACATTTCGTTCAATTGCACCTTGTTCATTAGAGTCCATCTTGATGCCCTAACCATCGTTGCAAGAGTGCTAGTTGCTGTTATCTGCTGGTTCTTATCAGAACTTGGAGATTTGTTATTTTTGTATCATTTAATCTGTGCATCTTATGGGCATGAGCTCTACATGTGTTTTGTTGTATGCCATGCCATATTTCCAGTGGTGTAGTCCATGTGTTTTTGTGATCTCTGTGGTGACTGGCACAAGCATGCAAAGTAGGCTCCGTAATGTTTCTGATTTCAGGGACTTGGTGATTTCTCTAAGTCTGTCTGCTGTTATTTTGTTGCCATGTAAACTTGGTGCTACAGAGAGATCCATGCATATTTTGGAGATGTTCAGCAAGGATGTTTTGTAGATATTGTTGTAATTGATCCATTCCTGCAATTATTTGCAATTATGGAGTGCCATAGCATATCTCAATCTTGCTCTACTTTTGCTATAAAATATTCCTGGCAGATTCTTAACATGATATGCAATTTTGCCAAGCTTATTGTACTTGATACTTACATGCTATGCTTTTGTTCTTACCATGTATAGCTTCATAAACATGCCATCTTGTTGTAGGTGTGCTTGGTTTGTCATGCATTGCTCTGTAGTGAGTGCATCAAGCTCACAAAGAGGCCTTCATATTATTATTTCTGCCTTGCTCTGTTTTCTGCTAAGTCTGAAACCTGATAACGAAACTTGCTATGTTTACATGCTTGCCATCATATCTTCTGGTCCTTTTTGGCTTATGGTCAATAAGGGACTTTTGTTATATGCTTTGAGTAGATTCATTCCATGCCTTGTTTTGCCATGTTAAGTTCCTGTAGCATGTTGATTTCGTGCTCTGATCATTGCAACCTGATGTTATTTCTGTCATGTCCAGTAATTCCTCTAAGTCTGTGAACCTGTTATTATTTGCAATCTTGCCATGTCCTTTTGAGCTTGTTCTAGTGATTTCTGGAGATAGCTCAGTGTTCATGTTTTGTTGTGCTTTACCTGTACATCATGCCCATGCCTTTTGTTTTCATGTTGAGTCACTGTAGCATATTGTTTTGGTGCTTGCTTTATGCCTAGTTGCTGTTTTGGTCAGATTGTTGCTATGTCTTGTTTGTAGTGTATGTGTTGCACCGTTGATCCGTTTGAGCATGCTCTATATGAAACTTGCTTAGATTTGTATGTAGTTCCATATTATCATGTTGCATCCTTGTTTTGAGGTGTTTGCTTAATGTTTGTATGCATTTTGCATCAATGCCATGCTTATCTTGTCTTGCTCATATCTTCTAGGCCGTAGCTCCGAATCTAATGAACCTTATATGTAACTTGACTAGAATTTCGTGTAGATCATCATGGTGCCCTTTAACTTGCTGTTTAACAACTTGAATATAAGGTAATTCAGTTCTGGACCAATTTCGAAATTTGCATATGAGGACTTACCGGATTTGTTATATGTTGTTTCCGGCCTCATTTAAACTTGCCTTGATGTGTTGTTCTTGTATGCATCATCTCTTGTCATGAGTAGCTTCATATAGACTTGTCATGCATCATTCTTGTTTGAGCATCATGTCTTGTTCATGTGTGGTGTGTTTACCTTGTCGTGTGCTTCTTCTCGATAGTTCCCGTGTCGTTGCGTTCGTGAGGATTCGTTCGTCTTCGTGGCTTCATCTTCTTCATGGATTCGTTCTTCTTCCTAGCGGGATTTCAGGCAAGATGACCATCACCTTGGATCTCATTACTATCATTGCTATGCTAGTTGCTTCGTTCTATCGCTTTGCTGCGCTACCTATTCACTTGCTCTTCAAGCCTCCCAAATTGCCATGAACCTCTAACCTTTGTCACCCTTCCTAGCAAACCGTTGTTTGGCTATGTTACCGCTTTGCTCAGCCCTCTTATAGCGTTGCTAGTTGCAGGTGAAGATGAAGATTGCTCCATGTTGGATTATGTTTATGTTGGGATATCACAATATCACTTATATCTTTAATGCATCTATATACTTGGTAAAGGGTGGAAGGCTCGGCCTTATGCCTGGTGTTTTGTTCCACTCTTGCCGCCCTAGTTTCTGTCATACCGGTGTTATGTTCCCGGATTTTGCGTTCCTTACACGGCTGGGTGATTTATGGGACCCCCTTGACAGTTCGCTTTGAATAAAACTCTTCCAGCAAGGCCCAACCTTGGTTTTACATTTGCCTCACCTAGGCTTTTTCCCTTGGGAGTCGCGCTCTTGAGGGTCATCTTTATTTACCCCCCCGGGCCAGTGCTCCTTCGAGTGTTGGTCCAACCTGTCAGTCGCCGGTGGCCACCAGGGGCAACTCTGGGCTGGCCTACCGGAAGCTTGGACAATCCGGTGTGCCCTGAGAACGAGATATGTGCGGCTCCTATCGGGATTTGTCGGCACATTCGGGCGGCTTTGCTGGTTTTGTTTTACCATTGTCGAAATGTCTTGTAACCGGGATTCCGAGACTGATCGGGTCTTCCCGGGAGAAGGAATATCCTTCGTTGACCGTGAGAGCTTATCATGGGCTAAGTTGGGACACCCCTGCAGGGTATTATCTTTTGAAAGCCGTGCCCGCGGTTATGTGGCAGATGGGAATTTGTTAATATCCGGTTGCAGATAATTTGACACTTGACCTTAATTAAAACGCATCAACCGCGTGTGTAGCCGTGATGGTCTCTTCTCGGCGGAGTCCGGGAAGTGAACACGGTTTCTGGGTTATGTTTGCCGTAAGTAGGAGTTCAGGATCACTTCTTGATCAATGCTAGTTTCACGACCGTTCCTTTGCTTCTCTTCTCGCTCTTCTTTGCGTAAGTTAGCCACCATACATGCTTAGTCGCTGCTGCAACCTCACCACCTTATCCTTTCCTTTCCCTTAAGCTTTGCTAGTCTTGATACCCATGGTTATGGGATTGCTGAGTCCTCGTGGCTCACAGATTACTACACCACCAGTTGCAGGTACAGGTTTTGCGATGATCATGACGCGAGAGCGATGTTGTTTGTTTGGAGTTCTTCTTCTGCTTCTTCTTCGATCAGGGGATAGGTTCCAGGTCGGCAGCCTGGGCTAGCAGGGTGGATGTCGTTTGAGTTTCTGTTTATGTTTCATCCGTAGTCGGATGTTGAGCTTATGTATGATGTATTGTTGTATTCTTGCGGCATTTGTATGCCTTGTATGTATCCCCAAATATTGTGTAATGTTGATGTAATGATATCCACCTTGCAAAAGCGTTTCAATATGCGGGTCTATCCTTGGTGGGACCTTCGAGTTCCTTTAGGATAGGGCCGCATATTGGGCGTGACAAGTTGGTATCAGAGCCTCGACCGACCCTAGGAGCCCCTCTTGATTGATCGTGTAGTTTGGCCGTTGTTGAGTCTAGAAGAAAACTTTTTCTGAGTCTAGTTATATCGGAGAGTAGGAATTCTTTTTACTCCTCTGCCCTTTGGTCGCTCTGGTGAGAAATCTTGACGTAGGTGTTTTGAACTATTCCTCTTCCCCTTCGAATTTTCTTCAGGATCACGTGGTTAGTTTTCGTTCGTTGTCCATCCTCTTTTCAATCCGGCGCATTTCTCTTCGAGTGCTTTCGATCCTCGTCATCTTGCGAGATCAGTCCTCGGTTATTTCTCTTCCGATGTCGTTTTCCCTGTCCGAAGTTGTCTTTGTTTTTCCCACCCGCCCTCCCTTCTTCTTCTCGGAACCGGAGTTCGTAATCGAGTATCCATTCTACTCGTGCACAATCTTTGCATTCTCTCCTCAATTATTTCAACCGGTGCTTTTCTCTTCAAAGTTATTCGTCGATTTCCCCTTCGAAGTTGCCATTATTTTCCCGCCCTCCCACCCCTTTTATTCCCAGAGTCCGAGCCTCTATTCGAGCATCAATTTCATTCGTGCAGAGTATCTTCAGTCTTTCCTCAATTATTCCAACCGGTGAATTTTTGCCTCGTTCGACATTCTTCATCTCTTTTCTTTTCCGGTGGATTCAATTCCTATTTTCGGTAGTGATTATATTCTTTCCTCGGCTCAAGTGTTTCCCGTTGCTCGTTCCCCTCTCGTCATTTATTTGTTCAGGAGTGATGAAGACATCTCAGGAGATTCGTCTGTGTTCGAATTAATTTGAGGTTGTCACCTCATTCTTATATTCCAGTTGTTCCGGTGCATCATCTATCTGATCAACAATCCTTTCTTAATGGTGTTTCTTTTCGGTGGGCCCTAACCCACAGGTCTTTCCCAGGATCTTACCTGACTCTTCTAATTTTCCGGAGATATTCTCAAATCCTTTCCGAAGTCTGACGCAAGAATGAATTTCATCAGTCAGATGCCTTTCCAACATCAATTTCAAATTATTTTCATTGTTCACTCAACCTCTTCGCTTTTCATTACCCCGGAGTATCTCAACAATTTTGGTGTTATTTCTCGTCGTCATTCTCTACGTCTGAAGACCGAAGAAGAGTTTCTCTCAAATCTTGTTCGTTCTCCCGGAGATTCGCGGTGCTAGCTCGATGTTAGCCTATCCAACTGTTTCTAGCCGTGCATTTATTTTCAACCATCCGGAGTTTCTCAGGAACTGTTTTTCCGTCTCAGTTATCCAGAGGTCATCTTTTCGAAATATTTCGTCCTTCTAAGTTTTCTAATCCGTTCTCCGATCATTCTATATTCATGCCTTTTTCGTTCGTCTCCATATTCTTCCGGTGCCGCGTTCAAGTATGCTTCAATCAGCTCGCGATCTCTTCTTTTAATTGCTTCTTGATTCCCTCATGTATATTCGTGCTTTTCCTATTTTTCCCGGTGAGTCATCCTCCTTCGTCAGTCAATTTTGAACTCCAACGGTGGTTCGCTCAAGATTCTTTCTGTTATTATCATATCAATTAATTCGTTTTTCCAAATCCTACCGGTGGTTCATGAAGACTTTAGCAAGTTTTGCGCTATATCTTTCCCCCTTAATTTTTCCAACAAGAATAAGTTGAATGCAAGATCCGGCTGTCATCAATTAAATTTGATGAGGATAAGCATAACGTAATTCTTATTATTATTTCGTCGTCACCAAGAAATTCCTTTTCTTCAGAGTTTGTTCTTGATGA
Organism: Triticum aestivum; assembly: GCF_018294505.1. Lineage (NCBI taxonomy): Eukaryota > Viridiplantae > Streptophyta > Magnoliopsida > Poales > Poaceae > Triticum > Triticum aestivum. The sequence continues at coordinate 581,680,278 of NC_057799.1, read as the reverse complement.
ATAAATTCTAGTTCCAAGTGTTTTCATCTTTTTCTTTCCCGGAGTTCAAATTTCCTCGGCAATCATCGTCGGAACCTCCACCTAAATCATCGCAAGACTCAGAGCTTATGCTATTCTTCCTTCTATTTTATCTCGTCATCCTTTTTGTTACCGGAGTTCTTCACGGTGGTTCGTCATGATTTAATTCACTCCTCAAGTGTTCATCAAGATTCTCATCGAAGGAGCTCAAGTATCTTTCCTTCTTGCGTCTCGAAGTGCAATTAAATTCTCCGCATTCTTTTGGAAGTGAAGTTTTGCATTTCTTCGTTCTTCTCAGCTACCTAATCATTTCCGTTGTGGTAGGTTACCACCTCATAATTTTGGGATGTTATCCATAAGTCCACAACAAACTTATTCTTTTCGTTGTTGAATTTCCAACAACTCCGTTCAATGTTTTCCTGCTAAGGATGCTCTCTATTTCATTCGTGGCACAAGTTGTCATTTTCTTCCCCGTTCCTCTCATTCTATTAATTCAAGTCTCCCGGAGATTTTGTGTTGTTCCTCAAGTCAAGTATCATCCCATTCCTCGAGCTCGTGCTGTCTAAATCCTTCAGTCTTATTGTTTTCTTATCTCGTTCTAACCGGAGTGGTTTCAGAGTCTATCTGATTCCGTGAGCATTCGATTCTCGTCATTATCGTCGTTTCTTTTCTTCTCGAGTGCTCTCGATTCTTTGATTTCCTCTTGCGATCTATTCCTTTTTCCTGTCTTCTCCCAACCGGTGTGGCTTCGAATTCAGTCTTATTCCTTGAGCTTTTGCTTCTTGTCTCACTCAACATTCCTCTTTCCTTCTCGAGTGTTCTTGACTTTGTTCATCCTCTCTCTTTGTTCTTATTTCACCTCATCCTTTTTCTCGTCCGTCTCGTTCCTAAGATCTCGGGACGAGATCTCTTGTTAGTGGAGGAGTGTTGTAACGACCCGGATCCGATGCGCCAGGTGTCTGCCAGTTGTTCGCTGTCGTTGCCTTGTCATCTGCTTGCGTGTTGCATTTTGTCATGTCATCATCTGCATTTCATATCATGTCGTCATGTGCATTGCATTTGCATACGTGTTCGTCTCATGCATCCGAGCATTTTCCCCGTTGTCCGTTTTGCAATCCGGCACTCCTATGTCACCCGGCGCCCCTCTTGTCTTCTTCTCGTGTGCGGGTGTTGAACGTTCTCGGAATGGGTCGGTATTTGCCGAGTGGCCTTGGTATAGCACCGACAGACCGCCCGTCAAATTTCGTCGCGTTCGGAGTCCGTTTGATAGCCCAACCGTTGAACTCATAGCGGTACCGTTGCCGGTACCTTCGTCGGACGTTTTGGTCTCCGTAACCGTCGCCGGGTCTTCCCCTATCCTCTCTCACAGTCCAAGTCCAGTCCCCTAGACACAGCCTTCCCCTCATCGCGTCCGGAACCGTTCGATTTCGATCGGAGAGCTCCGAAACGGAGCTAAATCCCCTAACCCTAGCCCTTCCATATATATACACCTCCCCATGCCATTTTTGGCCTCCACCAACCTCCCCCTCATTTTCTGCGCCTCCAGCCGCCTCCTCCACCGTTTTCCGTGCTGAGCAGCTCCCCCGCCGCCACTTGTCACGCCGCCACTGGTCGGCGCCGCTGCAGCAGCCTCCCTCGCCCACTCCCCGTTCGCCACCTGTCCCGCGCCTCTCCCTCCAGCGCCCATCCGCCGCCGGCCCGCCCAGGCCCGAACGGGACCTGTTGAGGATATAGACCTTAGAGTCACCCGCCAGGAGGGGCCGGGTTACTCGTAGGGTCAACGCCAGAAGCCCGGAGCCAAGTTTCAGATGATGGGCCAGAGATGGGCTGAGACCCGGATATGGCTTAAAGCCTGTAGTTACAATCATTGTTATAGTAGACTTGTAGTGTAAGGCAAGTATTGTTTAGAGTCCGAGCCGGACGCTCTTATGAGCCGGCCGGGACTCTAAGGGCTGCTGGGCGTCAGCCTCCCTATATAAAGGGAGGACCCGGTAGCGGTTTAGGGGCGACAACAATCTAATCGAGAGCCGGGCATAGCTGTTAGCTCCCTGGCGATTGTAACCCCAGACAATAACATCTCAAACTGGACGTAGGCTTTTACCTTCACCGTAAGGGGCCGAACCAGTATAAACCCTCGTGTTCCTTGTCCCACATAACCCCTTCAAGCTTCCTAGCTGCGATGGCTCCACGACTAAGTCCTAGCTCGAGGACATCTGCCGTGACAATTCCACGACAGTTGGCGCCCACCGTGGGGCTGCCGCACGGTGGATTTGATTTCTTGAAGGGCAGCTTCGAAGGGCTCAAGGGATACGCTGTGGGCCGGATGACCAAGAGTCGTCGCGGCAAGTTCTACATCGACGACGAAGGCTGGGGCCCCGACGCCGGCTCAATTGAGTACGGGTACCGGGTCCCCTTTGGCGGAATTCATGTCTTCATCGGCAAGATTGGTGAGCCGGGCCCCGAGCCGGACCTCTGCGCCGATCTCGTCGAAACGGCTCAGCGCGCACGACCCGCCCGGGCCCGGCCTGCCTTAAGGCGCGCTTTTGTGGGATGCATCCATGGAGGGCCCTCTGATCTATCCGGGTCTGGTGATGAGGCGGCCGCCGACTCTGACGGCGAGTCGGCCACTGATGAATCAAACTCGTTGTACCAACTTCAAGATGGCAGGTTCATGGGCTGTTCCGACGGCGACAGTATTCCGGACCCTTTTGAGCCGCCAAGTCAGGTTGGAGTTTTTATGGCCGGTGCGCAGCCTGTTCAGAACCCCGCTGCCGGATCGGGAAACCCGGTGCCTTCCCCGGCTCAGGTACTGATGGATCTCACGGACAAACTGACGGCCCTGCTAACCACCGCGGTCGACCCGGCGGACCAAGCCCAGCATGATGCAGAGGTGGCGCAGTTGAAGTTAGATCTGATAAAGGCTAAAGAGGATCTTGCAGCGGAAGGGATCAGGCTGGCTGCGGAGCGGGCGGCTCTCGATGCCCAGACTCAGCTAATTCAGGCGCAGTCCTTCCAGCTCACGATGGATCAGAATGCGGCCAACGTAGTCATGAGGAGGAGGCATCAGAAGGCCCAGTCTCGACTCCCGCCGGTCTACGATCCACGCAATCTCTTCAACACGCCGGGTGCAGGGTCTAGCAACCCGCCAGGGGTCATCACGCCCGGGTCTGTACCCCTTGTTCAGCCACGGTTGATGGGGCCTCCCCAGGTGCCTCCTGCCCCGCCTCAGTATGTGCCAATACCCCCGGGGCATTATGATAACCCGCTGGAGAACATGGTGGCCGCGGCAGCACGATTGGCGGCTCTCCCCGTTGACGGCGACTCTCCGGCGGCCATCGAAACCCGCCGGGTCAGGGAACTCCTACAGACGGCGCTGACACAGCAAGAAGCATACTCCTACAACCGGGATAGGATCCACTCGACCCCTCGTCCGGGTCAGAGCCCGAGTTACAGCCGGCACATGGTCTCAGCAACCGGCTCAAGTAATGTCCGGCGCCATGACCCGCCCCTGGCCATGGCCCGGCGCATAACGGAGCCTTCTACGCAGCAGACCAGGACAAGGCATGCCAGGAGGCGGAGCAGGTGCCTCAATTGACGGCTTACCAGACCCCCCCGGCCTATCCGACGACTTCTGTCGATGTGGGTATCCCTACCAGGACTGGGGGTGTCCCTTGTTTGGTGCCAGCTATTCGTAATGAACGTCTACCCAAGGACTTCAAAGGCCCTAGGAAGGTGCCTAACTACACAGCAGACTTACAGCCCGCAGCCTGGGTCGAGAGTTACGAGATGGCCATGGAGCTCCTGGAGGTCAGTGAGGCGGCCATGGCTAAGTACTTCACCATGATGCTGGATGGGACTGCCCGTACTTGGTTGAAAGGGCTACCACCAAATTCCATTGGGTCTTGGGCAGAGCTGAAAGCCCGTTTCATCCAAAACTTCAAAGATACCTGCAAGCAGTCTATGTCAATTGTGGATTTGACTAACTGTAAGCAGCAGGAGGGTGAGTCCACGACCCATTGGGTTCGCCGGGTCAAGGAAATCATACATTCATCAGATAAGATGGATGCCGGCTCTGCAGTCTTAATGTTGGAACAGAACTGTCGCTTTGTGCCCCTTAAGATGAAGCTTGGGCGGCTCAAGCGCGACTGCACCGATATGGGTACCCTGATGGCAGCTCTTGTCAAGTACGCCAATTCCGATGGTACCAAGGATCCCCCTTCAGATGATGAAAGGGCAGGGAAGGGAAAGAAGAACGGCAACGGCAAGGGTCCCCAGTTTAACCCGGGGAACCAAGGAGGAGGCAAGCGTAAGGCCGATGGCAGCCTAGAATTTGTAGCCAACACCAACTCTCAAGGTAACAACCAGCGACGCAAGGGGAGGCCCCCTCCCCGAGGCGGCGGGTCAGGACCTTCTCTGGAGCAGCTGTTGAATGAACCTTGTCCGAGGCACGGCTCTAGAGAGAAGCCAGCAACTCATCTGTGGAAGGATTGTGCTATCATGAAGGCCTTTAAAAACTACAATGGTCCGGGTGGCGGCTCAGGTGCCGGCGGCTCAGGCGCCGGCGGCTTTCATGGCCCTGGGGCGGCTCAAATTCCGGTCCTCAGAACGGTCAAGGGGGCTTTAATCAGCAGTCTGGCCAGGGTCACCAACAGCAGCAGGGGGGTTACCAGACCAATCCAAAGCAGCTAAGCGGTGGACAATATCATGTATTTACCACTAGTCTGTGTAAACGAGATCAGAAGATTCACAAGAGGGCTGTGAATGCTGTTGAGCCGGCAGTCCCACGCTACTTACGATGGTCTGAGCAGCCTATAATATGGAGTAGGGAGGATCATCCTCCTCGGGTGGATAACCCGGGCCACCTGGCCTTGGTGGTAGCTCCTCAGGTGGGAGGATATAAGTTCACGAAAGTACTCATGGATGGAGGCAGTAGCATTAACATCCTTTATTATGAGACTTTTCGCCGTATGGGGTTAGTTGATAAGAACCTCAGCCAGTCAAACACTATCTTCCATGGGGTAGTGCCGGGTAAGTCGGCTTACCCAGTTGGCAAGATCGAATTGGAAGTGGCTTTCGGTGATGACAATAATTACAGAGTGGAGAAGTTGACCTTCGAGGTGGTTAAAATAAGAAGTCCATACCATGCTATATTTGGACGGCCGGCTTACGCCAAGTTCATGGCACGGCCGTGTTATGTGTACTTACAGCTCAAGATGCCGGGTCCCAATGGAACCATTACGGTTCACGGTAGCCGGAAGGTGGCTCTGGAGTGTGAGGAAGGCGATGCAGCTTATGCAGAGTCTGTTTGTGCTTCAGAAGAGTTAAAGTTTTATAAAGACAATGTCGACCCGACAGACATGACCTCTCTGAAGAAGCCAACTACGGAGGCTGAGCCGGCAATGAAATTTAAATCGGCTGATGAAACTAAGCTTGTTGACTTTGTTCCAGGAGACTCATCTCAGCAGTTTAGCATCAGTGCCAATCTGGATCCAAAATAGGAAGGCGCGCTCATCGAGTTCATCCGTGAGAATAGGGACATCTTCGCATGGAAACCTTCTGGCATGCCAGGTGTACCTAGAGAACTCGCTGAGCACACTCTCAATGTTGATCCAAAATTTAAGCCGGTCAGACAGTTCCTTCGGCGGTTTAATGAAGAGAGGCGAAAGGCTATTGGTGAAGAAGTGGCCCGGCTCTTGGCGGCCGGGTTCATTGTTGAGGTTTTTCACCCAGAATGGTTGGCTAACCCGGTGCTCGTACTCAAGAAGAACGGCACCTGGCGAATGTGTGTGGACTACACGGACTTGAACAAGGCGTGCCCGGCTGATCCTTTTGCTCTCCCCCGTATTGATCAAATCATTGATGCTACGGCAGGCTGTGCACGCTTAAGTTTCTTGGATGCTTATTCCGGATATCATCAGATTAAGATGGCAGTTAAGGACCAGGAGAAGACGACGTTCATTACTCCCATTGGAGCCTTCTGTTATGTGTCTATGCCTTTTGGACTCAAGTGTGCACAGGCGACTTACCAGCGTTGTGTACAGAATTGTCTTCATAAACAGATCGGGCGCAATGTTCATGCATATGTGGATGATATTGTGGTTAAGTCCATCAAAGAGGAAACCCTGATAGATGATTTAAGAGAAACCATTGATAATCTCCGGGTCTATAAGATGATGCTAAACCCGGCCAAGTGTGTCTTTGGTGTTCCTGCAGGCAAGCTCTTGGGTTTCTTGGTTTCTGACAGAGGCATTGAGGCTAACCCGGAGAAGATCAAGGCCATCACCTCCCTGGCTAAGCCGGCGTGTATAAACGACGTTCAGCGCTTGGCGGGTCGCATCGCTGCTTTAAGCCGGTTCATAAGCCGCTTGGGTGAGAAGGCTATGCCTTTATATCAGTTGATGAAGAAAACTGATAACTTTGTCTGGAATGATGCAGCTAATACCGCCTTTGAGGATTTGAAAAAGCAACTGGCAGAGCCCCCCGTCCTTGCTGCTCCGGTTGATAAGGAGCCCCTGCTACTGTACGTGGCGGCAAACACACGAGCCGTCAGTGTGGCTATTGTGGTGGAGCGTAAGGAGACGGGTAAGGAGCATCCGGTTCAGCGGCCAGTTTATTATGTCAGTGAGGTGCTTATTGAGTCCAAGCAGCGGTACCCGCATTGGCAGAAGCTCGTATATGGTGTGTTCATGGCAAGCCGGAAACTCAAACATTATTTTCAGGGTCATCCCATCACGGTGGTCAGTTCTGCCCCTCTTGGGGACATTATCCAGAACAGAGAGGCTACAGGGAGAATTGCTAAATGGGCTATAGAGCTTGGACCGCATGGCCTCAAATATGTGCCACGCACTGCTGTTAAATCTCAGGCTTTGGTGGACTTCATCAACGATTGGACGGAATCACAAGTGCCCGAGCAGAAGCCGGATAATACGTACTGGACTATTCACTTTGACGGGTCCAGGCAGTTGGAGGGCTCGGGGGCTGGTGTTGTGTTGGCTTCCCCTAGGGGTGACAAGTTCCAGTATGTGCTACGATTGATGTTTCCTTGCACTAACAATGCGGCTGAATACGGGGCTTTACTCCACGGTCTTCGAGTGGCCAAGGAGATGAACTTAAGCCGGGTAAGGTGCTTTGGGGACTCAGATTTGGTGGGTCAACAAGTATCAGGCACCTGGGATTCTAAGGATCCTCTCATGGCGGCTTATCGCCGCGAGGTTGATGCCATTGCTGGGCACTTTCAGGGATATCAAGTGGAGCACATTGATCGCAGGAAGAACGAGGCGGCTGATGCTTTAAGCCGGCTAGGCTCTCAGCGCAAGCCGGTGCCGCCGAACACTTTCCTGGATGTCCTGTATAACCCTTCGGTTAAGTTGCCTACAGAGGAGAACTTGGCTATCCCTGACCCGGAGTCACGGCTGGTGGCGGCTCTGCACGTCATACCAGACTGGACAATGCCATATCTGGCTTATATAACCCGGGGAGAGTTGCCTGAAGATGAAACGTTGGCCAGGCAGATAACCCGGCGGGCCAAGTCAATGATTGTTATCAACGGCGAGTTGCATCATCGCAGTGTTTCAGGGGCATTTCAGCGTTGTATCTCCCCTGAGGAAGGTCAAGAGATCTTGCGCGAGATCCATGAAGGGGATTGTGGCCATCATGCCGGTTCAAAATCTCTTGTGGCCAAGGCTCTCCGACATGGTTTTTATTGGCTGACGGCTCACGCTGATGCAGAGGACTTGGTCAGTAAATGTGATGGCTGCCAAAGGTTCTCACGACGGGCTCATGTGCCGGCTCAGGAGTTGAGGATGATCCCAATCACTTGGCCCTTTGCGGTCTGGGGGCTTGATATGGTTGGGCCTTTTAAACGGTCCAAGGATAAGAAGACCCACCTCTTGGTGGCGGTTGACAAATTCACGAAGTGGGTGGAGGCTGAGCCAGTTAGCAAGTGCGATGCAGCCACGGCGGTTCAATTTATGAAAAAGGTGATTTTCCGCTTCGGCTTTCCGCACAGCATCATAACTGACAATGGCACCAATCTATCCAAGGGCGCTATGGAAGAGTTTTGTCAACGAGAGCATATCCGACTTGATGTTTCCTCAGTGGCTCATCCCCAATCCAATGGTCAAGCTGAGAGAGCTAACCAGGAGATTCTGAAGGGCATCAAACCCCGGCTTTTGGTCCCTTTGCAACGGACGCCGGGTTGTTGGGTGGAGGAGTTGCCCTCCGTCTTATGGAGCATCAACACTACTCCTAACAGGTCTACAGGCTTCACACCTTTCTTCATGGTTTATGGAGCAGAAGCAGTTCTCCCCAGCGACATCCGTCACGATTCACCTCGTGTGGCGGCTTATGTTGAGACGGATAATGAACAGGCGCGCCAAGATGCTTTGGACTTGTTGGACGAACAGCGTGATGTGGCAGCAGCCCGTTCAGCGATTTACCAACAGGACCTGCGCCGTTATCATAGCCGCCGGGTCAAGTCCCGGGTCTTCCAGGAAGGTGACCTTGTGCTCCGGCTCATCCAGGATCAAACAGATGCACACAAGTTATCCCCACCTTGGGAAGGGCCCTTTGTGGTCAGTAAGAACTTGCACAACGGGTCGTATTACCTCATTGACATTCGGGAGCATAAAGATTCACGAAAGTCTGAGGAAGAGACCCGTCGGCCGTGGAACATAGCTCAGCTTCGGCCTTACTACACTTGAGCTACCGGCTCTTGTGGTGTACATACTTATCTCAGCCATGTATATATTATGATAAGCAATAAAGCAGGATCTCTGTCCTTTTTCTCCTTCAATCATGTGTGTCATTTTTTACATGCTAATTTGAAAGGAGGATCCAGCTTATGATCGTATTCGAGTCTAGCCATAAGCAGTAAGGTCACTTGGGGGCTTCCTGTTCAAACATGGGTCGTATTCGAACCAAAGAGAACATAGCTGTCGATACCCATTTGATTGGCAAAGTGCCGAGCTCATTGGGAGGTGGCCTTTGGTCATATTTGAATCACAGTGCAACCCCTCTGAGAACCGACGTGGATCGTATTCGAATCAGCGTCGTTAAACAATTTTCAGAATCACTTGGGGGCTTCCTGTTCAAACATGGGTCGTATTCGAACCAAAGAGAACACAGCTGTCGATACCCTCTTGATTGGCATCGCCACACCCACTGGGGGCTATATGATCGCATCCGAATCTTAGCTTGACCCCTTTGGACCGGGTTTCTGGTCGTATTCGAACCGGAAGCCCCTAAGTTTTTGTATTTTATCATAAGTCTACTCTGATCATGTTTAAGTATGTACTGCCGGGTTTCACTTGCCGGCTTAATTTTGGTTTATCTTGTTAGTTGAACATCAGGGATGTCATCAAGACAGGTAACTTCGAGTTAAGGTGCCAACCAAGCTATCCGGGTTATTTAAACCGGAAGTATGTTACAGGCCGTTAAGTGTGTTATCACGGCTATGATCAGAGTATAGTTAGCGACCAGTCTTTTTGGGTTCGTTTGCCGGGTTATACATTTTAAACACCTGATTCTCACGGCGGTAAGCCGCCTAGAGACTTGTGATTTACCTTTCTATGTAGATATTTGAAGGTACTTTTTAAGGTGGAGAAGGACAAAGGGATAATTATAACCCGGAGGAACACCAAAAGAATAGCTTCAAGAGGTTTCAGCATTCATTACGTGCACGATGGCACGGCAGAGATAAATTGTTGCACCTATTCTAGTACAAAAATCTTTATGAAGTTTCAAGGGTGGAGCATTGCTCGGTGAACCGCCAGCCACTTTATGACGCCTGCTGAGTTGAAGTCCCCGGCTCGTCTTCTGCTCCGGCTGATCCCAAGACTTCGAAGGTGGATGACTTCCAGTCGATGCCGCTGAGAGCTTCGAACTGGGCTTCTTCGTCGATTAACCTGGCCGGGTCAATCTCCGGGGCGAAGGTGTGCTGGCGAGCCGGAGGGATCAGGTTGAGGGCTTCATAGCGTGGGGTTGGAATCCTTCGATTCTCCGCGTCAAAACCCGGCTGATACTTGGTCAAGTCGGTGTCGTTCCCGATGAGGGTAGCCACCGGGCGTACAGCTTTCACGCATGCCGCGAAGTCCTTTTGGTCGAAGGCTGAGCCGTCTTCTTTTAGGCTGGGGTAACCCAGCGCGATATCGGCCGGGTCTAGCTCTGGCAAGAATGCCTTAGCCCGGCTCAGCGTGGCGATTGCTCCGGCTCTCGCGGATGCTCGTCGTAGCTCCTGGATCCGCTGTGGCAGAACTGCGAGCCGGCGCAGGACTTCGGCCAGGTGTGTTGGCACCTCATTCGACAAGGCTACCACCGCTAGGGCCCGCTGTGACCCGGTGTAGAGCTGCTCCACCAGGGTATACACGGCCTTTAGTTTGGTGACCACGCTCTGGTTCAGGTTGGCGCTTCTGGAGCCTGTTTAATAAAGATTAGGTAAGTCGGCGATGAGGATGAATCATAACATATACAGACTTGATGAAAGCCGGCGAGGCGACTTACCGAAGATGGCAACCACCATTTGGGAAACCTGGCGCTTTAGGCCGGAGAGTTCAGCGGTCTTCTCGGTGAGGGCCTTCTCCGCCTGTTCGGCCCGGGTCACCAGTGCGTTTTTCTCCTCCGCCCAGGACTTCCGCTCAGCATCGAATTTAGTCTTCAGCTTTTCTTGCACGGCGATGCTGGAGACAAACTTGGCGTTTGCCTTCCGGGTCTCCATCTCTTGTGTTTTCAGCCGGCTCTTAAGATCCGCCAGGTCCGACTCTAATTTTTTGCCAACAGCCTGCATATATTTCCGGGTTGTTAACAGGCATTCTATAAGTCCCAAGCGCTTTCCAAGCAAAGACACTCGGCACTTGGGGGCTAATGCATATTGAACGTATCTCTAAACGTACTGCCGGTTCAGTTAAGTAAGCCGGAATCTAAGTCTACAGCATATTCAAAGTATAAGTTGCAGACTTGGGGGCTGGTATGACAAGGATCATTATGCAGAAAATAAGAGGACAACAGAAGGTTACCTCAGATTTTTGTTGGATCTGGTTGACCATGGCGATTTCGGCGTCCCGGCTCTTGTGAACTTGGCTGATGTAGCCAGAGACGAGCTCTCCAATGCTCAAGTCGGTGTAGTTGGAGAGCTCCAGATTCACCCGGTGGGGCTGTAGCAGCTCCCCCTTCGCAGAGCATTTGGCCAGCATGGTCGGTCTCCCCGGCTCAACATACTCTGTCCGGGTAATTACCACGTCCGGGTCATCAGTTGCAGGGGCGGAGCCGGAGGCCTCCGGGTTAACCGACGCTTCGGTTGTGGTCTTGGCAGTTGGGGCAGGCGCTTCAGGTGCCGTGTCCATAGGACTGGTGGCTTCGAGGGCGGCGGCAGCTGGCGGCTCTTGAGCTGTCGTCTCCGGCTCAGGCAAGTCGGGCACTCCGGCTGACCTGGTCTTCTTTGCTCTTTTGGTGCGCTTTGCCTGGGCACTGAAAAGACAGAAGTGTTAGGCATACAAAGAGTAAGGTACAGCCGGATAATGTAAGGAGATTGTTATTACCCGGGTGCAGTTTTGAAGGCCGGCAGACTTGACTGCATGGAGTCACCCGAAGAGGGGGAGGTCTCCTGGTAATTAGAGTCAGAAGAGTTGAGTGGCTGACGGATGACACCCGCCAACGGATGAAAAGGGTACAGGTGAGAAAAACCTCAGTACGACGCTTCCTTGTTGCGTCGGGTAATCCGGCGGAGAGATCGGTGTCCTTGCGGGCCCGGGTGTGACGCCGGCTTTCGTGAACCTGCTGCTTCAAAAGAAATTGAGGGTCTTGATGAGCTAACGGATGAGAAAAGCTTACTTTCCGGGTTACTCTTCGGACTTTCAGCTGTGGCAAAGGCTCCGAGTCGGAGGAAAGTGATGTTACCTCTTCAATCACCGGGTTACTGGCGCCGGTGTCATCCTGTCAATAAGCAAAATGTGATAAGGTGGACAGCAGCAAACAAAAAATATATGGCAAGAATTTAAAGGTTTACGGGTTACCTCTGACTCGGAGGTGTCGCTTAATTGCAGCAGCTCCGAAGCGGTGGGTCTGCTTCCCTTTCTGCGAGGGGCGGCTTTCTTGGCGGCTTTCTTCGCCTTCCTGGCCTTCTTGGCCGCCTCATGGTCATATTTGACCCGCCAGAATTTGTCATCAGCCTGAGAAGTACAGTAATGAATTCTTAAAGCGGTCCGGATCAAGGTGACATGCAAAAGAAGTTGAAAGATTAAAGTCAGCGGCTTACCGCTGGGGCTGGATTTGTCTTGCAGAACGGGGCCAGCCCGGTTCTTCCACAATCTGCCAGGCTCTCGTTTAACAGAGCCTTGGTCTCCTCTTCAGCAACGTCTTCTGGAAGATCGTTGCGACTGTGCCTCTGCGGGTCATCCTTTCGCCCGGTGTACTCGCACATTAAGCCGGGGCGGCGGCTCAATGGGATCACCCGCCATGAGATCCAGACCCGGACTAGATCAATTCCATTCAGACCGTTGCCTAGCAGAGCCTTGATCTTGTTGATCGTTGGAAGCAGAGGCTGGCGTTCCGCGGCAGTAAGTTTGTCGGATAACGGGTGCGTGGATTCCAGGCGTGTTGGGCGAAAGCCGGGCAGTGGATTCTCGTCAGCCGGGGACGTGTCTTGGCAGTAGAACCAAGTCATATTCCAGTCTTTAGGGTGGCTCGGCGGCTCTGCATAAGGGAACATGCAGTCCCTACGTCGCTGGATAGATATGCCGCCTAATTCTAGACTTGGCCCGTTGGCACACTCATTTTGGCGGTTCAGATAGAACAGCTCTCTGAAGAGTAGCAGGCTCGGCTCTTCTCCAAGATACACTTCACAGAAGACTTGGAAGTTGCAGATGTTGGATATGGAATTGGGTCCTATATCCTGAGGCCGAAGGTCAAAAAAGTTGAGCACGTCCCGGAAGAATTTTGAGCCGGGCGGTGCGAAGCCCCGGCTCATGTGATCCGCAAAGATCACTACCTCCCCGTCTCTCGGCTGTGGTCTTTCTTCTGACGGATCAGAGGCACGGTAGGACATCACTTCTTTCTTGGGCAGATATCCGGACTTAACAAAGTTGGCTAGGGTCTCTTCAGTGACATTGGATCTCGTCCAGTTGCAAGTGATGGGGGCCTTGGGAGGCATGGTGAAGGTTGGTGGTCTATAATAAAGAGAAAAGTATCCGGGTCAATTATAAGCCGGAGATCTATTGTTCAAGTTAAAATGGCGGCTTATGAAGGGGACTAATGATATATACTCATGAACGGTGAGTTATCTGAGCCGTAGGAACATTCAGAATAAGTGGGTCATCTACGGTTTACTACAGTTAAGCCGGAGGAATCTACAGAGCATGGTTCTCTTTAAACCGGAAAGTTCTACGGCGCGTGTTTTCTTTAAGTCGGAAATATAAGCCGTCAAGATTCAAGGGCTGCAATTTTTGCTAAGTGTGGTAAAACAGATTTCACATATGGCAGTAACTTTTTCGGATCAAAGTGGTCGGGCGAGATGAAATTTTTCTAGACCTAAAAACAGAAGCAGGGGAAGTTCTTGAAATGGAACCCAGTCCTTATGCAGTGAAAAGAGGTGTTCTTGCAGAAGAAATGAGTCTCAAATATCTACTGTGGTGGTGGTTCTACACAAGCCTAAGGATCAACTAACTACGGTGACTACAGAGCTACAGAAACTTGCGGCTACGGTGATGAACATGAAGAACACAGATGAACTCTGTCCTAGGTCTATGCTAGTAAGGCAGAGGGGACTCACCGGAGCTGGAGAAGAGCGGAGGTCGCCGACGTTATCTGGTCCGAGTCAGGTTGATGCAGCGGCCGGGTTGATGAAGGACGAGGGAGCGACGGCGGCGGCAGTGACGGGGCTCGGGCAGAAGAGCGACGACGCGAGGAGGAAGAAGGAAGGCGTGAGGAGAGAAGTGTTGGGCCGGCCTATTTATAAGGCAGGGTCATAAGTGGGCGCGAGATTCAAGGAGACCACGGCGTGGTTATCTCCCCCTCACGGCGCCTCGATTTTCGGAAAGACAGTAAAAGCGAAGATCCGTTGCGGATCTGGCGGAGTAAAAAACGGACTTAATGGAGGATGACGTCACGGCGGATTATCCGGAGTCCAGAGGATGATGTCACTCCGGGTTATGGCCTCCACATGAAAGGTGAGCCGGAGATTTTCTCGGTCGGCAGAGTTGAAGAGTGACATGAGCCGGCTCAAGTCAATCTAGGGCCTAATGTTGAGGATATAGACCTTAGAGTCACCCGCCAGGAGGGGCCGGGTTACTCGTAGGGTCGACGCCAGAAGCCCGGAGCCAAGTTTCAGATGATGGGCCAGAGATGGGCTGAGACCCGGATATGGCTTAAAGCCTGTAGTTACAATCATTGTTATAGTAGACTTGTAGTGTAAGGCAAGTATTGTTTAGAGTCCGAGCCGGACGCTCTTATGAGCCGGCCGGGACTCTAAGGGCTGCTGGGCGTCAGCCTCCCTATATAAAGGGAGGAGCCGGCAGCGGTTTAGGGGCAACAACAATCTAATCGAGAGCCGGGCATAGCTGTTAGCTCTCTGGCGATCGTAACCCCAGACAATAACATCTCAAACTGGACGTAGGCTTTTACCTTCACCGTAAGGGGCCGAACCAGTATAAATCCTCGTGTTCCTTGTCCCACATAACCCCTTCAAGCTTCCTAGCTGCGATGGCTCCACGACTAAGTCCTAGGTCGAGGACATCTGCCGTGACAATTCCACGACAGGACCCGCCCGAGCCCATCTGGGCCCGAGCGCGCGCCGCCGCCCGCGTCTCGCTCCCCGCCGCCGCGCTCGAGCGCCTCTCCGCCACCTCGTTGCCCCGCCGTGCCGGCGTTCTCCCTCGTCGGCCGGAGCCCCGTCGGATCCCAGGTCACCGCCCCCCCCCACCGTTCTCCTCTTTCCTCCCCGTCGCCCCCTCTCCCTCTCACCCGCGGCCATGCCGCCGCCATTTTCTCGCAGGAACCGCGGCGGGAGCCCCTCGTCACCGGGAACCGCGTCCCCGACGGCCGCCGTTCGCCGGATCCGGCGTCCCCGCCCCGGATCTGCATCCGCCGCCGCTTCCCGCACCGATCCCCGGCCCCCCTTCGGCCCCGCCTCGTCCCGCGCTCGCTGGAGCGGCGCCGGGATCCACCGCCGCCGGAGCGCCCTTCGTCGTCCGTGTGCGTGCGGGCACACGCAGTCGCCGCGTGGGCCATGTGGGCCCCGCAAACCGCATCAGCCCCGGCCCGTGTCGCCTCTCCTCCGGCCCAACCGCCTCCTCTGCACCAACTGGCCCAAGTGGCCCAAGGTGAGCGAGCCCACCTAAGTCCCCGCCCGTGCGTCTTGTAACTATTCTGCGCTCACCTTTTTTTGACTAAGTCTGGAACTCATACATCATGTGCACTTGTTTGACCTAGCGTAACTTTCTGCTCGTAGATCCATTGTGCATGTATGATATGTCAAATTGTTCGCCTCGTGATGCTCTACATTTCATTCAATAGCACCTTGTTCATTAGAGTCAATTTTGATGCCCTAATCATCGTTGCAAGAGTGCTAGTTGCTGTTATCTGCTGGTTCTTATCAGAACTTGGAGATTTGTTATTTTTGTATCATTTAATCTGTGCATCTTATGGGCATGAGCTCTACATGTGTTTTGTTTTACGCCATGCCATCTTTTCATTGGTGTAGTCCATGTATTTTTTTGATCTCTGTGGTGACTGGCACAAGCATGCAAAGTAGGCTCCGTAATGTTTCTGATTTCAGGGACTTAGTGATTTCTCTTTGTCTGCTGTTATTTTGTTGCCATGTAAACTTGGTGCTACAGAGAGATCCATGCATATTTTGGAGATGTTCAGTAAGGATGTTTTGTAGATATTGCTGCAATTGATCCATTCCTGGAATTGTTTGCAATTATGGAGTGCCATAGCATGTCTCAATCTTGCTCTACTTTTGCTATAAAATATTCCTGGCAGATTCTTAACATGATATGCAATTTTGCCAACCTTATTGTAGTTGATCCTTACATGCTATGCTTTTGTTCTTGCCATGTATAGCTTCATAAACATGCCATCTTGTTGTAGGTGTGCTTGGTTTGTCATGCATTGCTCTGTAGTGAGTGCATCAAGCTCACAAAGAGGCCTTCATATTATTATTTCTGCCTTGCTCTGTTTTCTGCGGTCTGAAACCTGATAACGAAACTTGCTATGTTTACATGCTTGCCATCATATCTTCTGGTCCTTTTTGGCTTATGGTCAGTAAGGGACTTTTGTTATATGCTTTGAGTATGTTCATGCTATGCCTTGTTTTGCCATGTTAAGTTCCTGTAGCATGTTGATTTCATGCTCTGAACATTGCAACCTGATGTTATTTCTGTCATGTCCAGTAATTCCTCCAAGTCTGTGAACCTGTTATTATTTGCAATCTTGCCATGTCCTTTTGAGCTTGTTCTAGTGATTTCTGGAGATAGCTCAGTGTTCATGTTTTGTTGTGCTTTACCTGTACATCATGTCCATGCCTTTTGTTTTCATGTTGAGTTGCTGTAGCATATTGTTTTGGTGCTTGCTTTATGCCTAGTTGCTGTTTTGGTCAGATTGTTGCTATGTCTTGTTTGGAGTGTATGTGTTGCACCGTTGATCCGTTTGAGCATGCTCTATATGAAACTTGCTTAGATTTGTATGTAGTTCCATATTATCATGTTGCATCCTTGTTTTGAGGTGTTTGCTTGATGTTTGTATGCATTTTGCATCAATGCCATGCTTATCTTGTCTTGCTCATATCTTCTAGGCCGTAGCTCCGAATCTAATGAACCTTATATGTAACTTGACTAGAATTTCGTGTAGATCATCATGGTGCCCTTTAACTTGCTGTTTAACAACTTGAATATAAGGTAATTCAGTTCTGGACCAATTTCGAAATTTGCATATGAGGACTTACCGGATTGTTATATGTTGTTTCCGGCCTCATTTAAACTTGCCTTGATGTGTTGTTCTTGTACGCATCATCTCTTGTCATGAGTAGCTTCATATAGCCTTGTCATGCATCATTCTTGTTTGAGCATCATGCCTTGTTCATGTGTGGTGTGTTTACCTTGTCGTGTGCTTCTTCTCGATAGTTCCCGTGTCGTTGCGATCGTGAGGATTCGTTCGTCTTCGTGGCTTCATCTTCTTCATGGATTCGTTCTTCTTCCTAGCGGGATTTCAGGCAAGATGACCGTCACCTTGGATCTCATTACTATCATTGCTATGCTAGTTGCTTCGTTCTATCGCTTTGCTGCGCTACCTATTCTCTTGCTCTTCAAGCCTCCCAAATTGCCATGAACCTCTAACCTTTGTCACCCTTCCTAGCAAACCGTTGTTTGGCTATGTTACCGCTTTGCTCAGCCCTCTTATAGCGTTGCTAGTTGCAGGTGAAGATGAAGATTGCTCCATGTTGGATTATGTTTATGTTGGGATATCACAATATCACTTATATCTTTAATGCATCTATATACTTGGTAAAGGGTGGAAGGCTCGGCCTTATGCCTGGTGTTTTGTTCCACTCTTGCCGCCCTAGTTTCCGTCATACCGGTGTTATGTTCCCGGATTTTGGGTTACTTACACGGTTGGGTGATTTATGGGACCCCCTTGACAGTTCGCTTTGAATAAAACTCTTCCAGCAAGGCCCAACCTTGGTTTTACATTTGCCTCACCTAGCCTTTTTCCCTTGGGAGTCGCGCTCTCGAGGGTCATCTTTATTTACCCCCCCGGGGCCAGTGCTCCTTCGAGTGTTGGTCCAACCTGTCAGTCGCCGGTGGCCACCAGGGGCAACTCTGGGCTGGCCTACCGGAAGCTTGGACAATCCGGTGTGCCCTGAGAACGAGATATGTGCAGCTCCTATCGGGATTTGTCGGCACATTCGGGCGGCTTTGCTGGTTTTGTTTTACCATTGTCGAAATGTCTTGTAACCGGGATTCCGAGACTGATCGGGTCTTCCCGGGAGAAGGAATATCCTTCGTTGACCGTGAGAGCTTATCATGGGCTAAGTTGGGACACCCCTGCAGGGTATTATCTTTTGAAAGCCGTGCCCGCGGTTATGTGGCAGATGGGAATTTGTTAATATCCGGTTGCAGATAATTTGACACTTGACCTTAATTAAAACGCATCAACCGCGTGTGTAGCCGTGATGGTCTCTTCTCGGCGGAGTCCGGGAAGTGAACACGGTTTCTGGGTTATGTTTGCCGTAAGTAGGAGTTCAGGATCACTTCTTGATCAATGCTAGTTTCACGACCGTTCCTTTGCTTCTCTTCTCGCTCTTCTTTGCGTAAGTTAGCCACCATACATGCTTAGTCGCTGCTGCAACCTCACCACCTTATCCTTTCCTTTCCCTTAAGCTTTGCTAGTCTTGATACCCATGGTTATGGGATTGCTGAGTCCTCGTGGCTCACAGATTACTACACCACCAGTTGCAGGTACAGGTTTTGCGATGATCATGACGCGAGAGCGATGTTGTTTGTTTGGAGTTCTTCTTCTGCTTCTTCTTCGATCAGGGGATAGGTTCCAGGTCGGCAGCCTGGGCTAGCAGGGTGGATGTCGTTTGAGTTTCTGTTTATGTTTCATCCGTAGTCGGATGTTGAGCTTATGTATGATGTATTGTTGTATTCTTGCGGCATTTGTATGCCTTGTATGTATCCCCAAATATTGTGTAATGTTGATGTAATGATATCCACCTTGCAAAAGCGCTTCAATATGCGGGTCTATCCTTGGTGGGACCTTCGAGTTCCTTTAGGATAGGGCCGCATATTGGGCGTGACATAAAGCATACCGGAGGCTTGTCGTACTCTGAAATAGCTATGAGTGGATCTTCCTCATAATTGGCGCACATGAAAAACTTCATGCCCAACCAATCTGAAAAATCCGTAACCTCCTTCACCTTGCAAAGATCGCCACACCAACACCGCTGGACTGCCACCCCCGGAGGCAAACTTGCATTCTTCATTTTCCTCGGCCTAATGCTTTGATCCGAGCAAGGCAAACTCATACCGACTGAAAAAATGTGTTACACACTTTGCGCAGTGGCGATTTCGAGGATGGCTGGACGAGAGCATCGGTGTCTCCTTTTATAAGCTCAGACGGTAAATGATGGCGAGAAAATTAAGCGGGAAATTTTAGGATCCATGTAGTGTCAGCACAACAGCTTCCCGCAGCATTGGATTCCCGCAGCGAGTGAGTGATTCCCGCAGTGCCGTCGCATCCGCTGAAGAAAGCCGGAGTGATTCCCGCCCGTCAAATTCATTGTCGTCCGCGCGCGTGGGAATCAGCACTGCACGGGAATCAGCACCGTCTGCAACAGGAAAGGTGTCGCGCGTGCAAAGTTAGAAAGATGCCGCCTCCTCCGGTGGCGACCTGGCCCATGCCTCGGCCCGCGCGCAGCAGGGGCTGTCGGCCAGGGAGCGGCAGTGGCAGCGCTCGCCGCCTCACCCTGTGGCCGCCGGGCCCGCCACTCCTGGCCCGTTTCGTCCCTGCCATGCCACTGTGCGATACCCGTTGTGACCCGCGCGGCCGCCTCCTGCCGTGGCGGCAGGGCCCGCCGCCTCCTGGCGCGGCGGCAGGTGCCACGTGTCGCCTGCCGCGCCTACCGCCACTAGTTAGGGGGTCCTTTTTGTCCATATTTTCGACGAGTGGTCCTTTTTGGCAATTCTGTTGGCCAGGGGGTCCTTTTGGACAAAAAATCTTTAAGACATGGTGCCACGCGAGGATGTTATCCTGGCCGACGATTGCTGCCATGCGATTCACACTTAATATAGTGCTTGACTGGACTGTGGAAATACTTAGGGATAAGTGAGTGAATACGCAACATTAATACAGTAGACGTTGGCCAGCTAATATTGAATTGGGTGGAGAGACTGGTATATTTATGGTCAGGGCTACCCGTCAATGTAATTAACATTCGTGACCTGGGTTGGGTGGAAGTAAATGAGGCCTGCTCCTAGTAAGTAAAAATTACTCACCCAACCTTCACTATGGATCCTTGGTCAACCTAGTTCATGGGATTCAGTTCGTCTCATGGTGAAGGTTGTTGCTCCAGTTTTTGCTACTAGGTTCTTGCTTGCTTGCCTAAGAAAAGGTTCTTGCTTACTATGCATGTTCACACACAACCCTGTATTGCAATAGCAGGTTTGCCAAAACTGCCTTTTTTTAGGCCAGATGAAAATTGCATCTCTCCTGTTATGCTAGCAGAAGTTGGTTCTGAACTTGTGCTAACACCTTTACAATAAAATCAAGGTTCCCTGAAATAAAGCAACTTTTCTTTGTTTTCTCCTTCGCATGGCGATCCAACTAAATCGCACAAATATTTTTCTCCTTCAGACATGTTTGGAAGATGAGTATTTCATAGTAAAGGGTTTAAGTATTTAGACGACAAATCTGTTTGGGAAGAAAATGGAGGAAATAAATAAGGCAGCAATGGGACTTCTCTTTGTTTTCTTCTTTGCACTGATCCTCGATAAGCTCCACAACCATTGAATTCAACCCTGGGCAACCATTCACGTCGCCTTGTTCATTTAGTTGTGACCCATTTTTAGATCGTCGGACGGCCAATCAGTACCCGGTAATGTTTTATTTCACCTCATGGTCCTCCATGTACTAGCTAGTAATTAGTTTTGGGCCATTTGCATTTCTGTCCCTAACTCGAACCACCTAATTAGATATACCCCTAATTCAGAAGCTTGCTCAAATTTGCCCCTCCGCCGTTAGGTGCCCTTACAGAAATGCCCTTCTGCGTCGTTACCGTCCGGTCAAACAGCTTTGACCGTCCTAAAAAAATAGCAAAAAATCTAAATTTTGTGAGATCGAAGATACTCATGTGCGCAAGGTGTGTGCAAATTTTCGTACTATTTGGACATTCCAGGAGCTCGTGGCGAGAAAAAAACAGTTAATCTGCACGCTTGTGAACAGTAAATTTGAAATAAAATAGCAAGAAAATTCAAAAAAAATATGAATTTTTTTGGCATCAAAGAGGCTTGGGTGCACAAGGTGCTTGCAAGTTTTTGTGATCAAATGACATGCGAGGAGCTCTAGCAAGAAAAAACAAAATAGTCATTTTTTCCCGAGCCAAATTTTGTTTTTTTTTCTCCACAAGCCCCTCCAATGTCCAAACACAACAAAAATTTGCACGCAGCTTGCAGGCCCGAGCCTCTTTGATGCCAAAAAAATTCATATTTTTCTGAATTTTCTTGCTATTTTTTTGAATTTACTGTTCACATGCTTACATATTTATTGTTTTTTCTTTCACACGAGCTCCTGGAATGTCCAAACAGCACGAAAATTTGCACGCACCTTGCGAATCTGAGTATCTTTGATCCCACAAATTTTCAGAATTTTTGGATTTTTTTGCTATTTTTTTCAGGACGGTCAAAGCCCTTTGACCGGCTTTGACCTGCTTTGACCAGACGGTAACGGCACAGAAGGGCATTTCCGTAAGTGCACCTAACGACGGAGGGGCAAATTTGAACAGGCTTTGAAATTAGAGATAAATCTGAGAGTGAGTGCAAATTAGGGGCATAAATGTAAATGTCCCATTAGTTTTCCATCAAGCTCCTCAATGTACTAGTACTATGTGCTACCTGGTTCACCTACCGTGCAAACAGCTTTGTGCTATGATTCGTCAAGTAATAAGTAAAATGGGTGTGTTCAATATCAACTTCAGCATTACAAATTAATCAAGGTTCCTAGCAATATCTAACCATGCTAATCTCCTGCAAAGACTGACCACACACACATAACATCAGCAAGCAGATAAATAAGGCGTGCGGGGCACACGCCAACTGCCATAATTTTCCCACATACTGCCAAGGCTCCTTTAAATGGCTGCGAGCTGCCAAGATGTAAATGCATGGCAGGCAATCAAGGAACCTAGGAATGACTAAAATCATGCGTGAGGCTGCATTGTGGGCCGTTTGCTGCCGACTTCAGAGATAATACACAAGCCATGCAAGTTGTATACGGTGCATGGAATTAATTATACACGCTTAATGTATTCGAACTGCATGAATCACATGGGAATGGATGAGCAGTATACCAACCTCGCGTGGCTGCATGTCCACTTGTGATTTCGATAATAAAGAGCCTAATACTTCGGGTGGTACATCATACAAATTGCCCCCAGAGTTATCAATATTTACCCACTACGCCACCGGTAAATGCAAAAAAAAAAACCCGATTAGTTTTCCCTTAATAAATCATCGTCGAATTTCAGTTATTTATAAAGGCAAGGTCTTCTTAAACCACAAACATCCCAGTAGCGTAATGGCTTGACCGTCCCACCTCTCCCCCTTTTTGCTGTTGTATTTACTTACCAATTTCTGTTGGCGTAGGATACAATTACCTCGCCCATGCGTGGCTTAGCTCATGGTTGCAATGTTGCAATTTCGACACAAATACTCTATTTTAAACTTTCTTTTTTTAACAGATTCAAATGCTTTAAAAAATTGTAGATTTCAAATATGCTATTTTCTTTCAAACAATAACTTCAAATAAACAATAACTCCTCATTGGAGATTATGAGAAAAAAAATCTTCCGTTGCAACGCAGGGGCCCTCTTGCTAGTTTATTCTAAATGGACGAGTTGTGTGTAAAATTTGTACTCCCTCCGTTCCTAGACATAGGGTGTGTAGTTTTTTGTGAAAAAATTCAGATTATAAGGTGTATTCTTTTAGTCGACACTTTTACCCCTACACAAGCTACAACCCACGCATGACCTCCCTAATGGCTTGTTCGGTTAATCCTCCTCCCAAGAGGATTGGAGGGGATTGGCAAGGATTGAGATGTATTTTGACTTATAAGAGGTTTAAATCCCCTTCAATCCCCTCGGATCCACATGCAACCGAACAAGGCTTAAGGAGTATTGTTTAAGCATAGAGTTGCAGAGTTCAACTGAAAGAGCAGCGCTAGGCGGACGATAAAAACCTAAAAGATTTTCCCACGACGATGACGTCCAGCCGGGGAATCTTGTCCACGGCCGAGCAACGTTCATTGGATTGGTGATCGTGCACACATCGCTCGCATTTTGCCATGTGTAGAGCAATTCCACAATTGAAATGCATAGACAAACTGAAATGTCGGATTTTCGTATATTAGTTTTCCGACACTGGTAATGTAATCTCAATAGTTAATTTTTATGGAAGTTAGAAATTGAATTTTACAATTTGTTAACCAAAAAATTATTATGCTTCTTTTCACTCTTTTCTATGTCTATTCATGGACTTACTCAGTGACTTCGTGAAGCTAAGTCTCACCGTAACTTAGCCCCCTCTATCAGTCGTCCATTGATGATCCGACGTACCAGATTGACCCAATTTCCGAACGAATTTTTCAAAACTGTTTAGAAAAAATTGAAAAATTCCAATAAATCATAAATGTTTCGTTTTGTATCCTATGAAAATTTAATCCATTTGGATGTATCATTTGTGAATAAACATTTTTTATTTATGTGAACTCAAAAGGCTATTTAATCACAAATCATACATCCAAATGGGTTGAAACTTTCTCAGAATACAAAATGAAATATTTATGATTTATTGGAATTTTTCAATTTTTTCTGAACAGTTTTGAAAAATTCGTTCGGAATATGGGTCAATCTGGTACGTCGAAACTTCAATGGACGGCTGATAGAGGGGGCTAAATTACGATGAGACTTAGCTTCATGAAGTCATTGAAGCTGCGTCCTGGAGTGTCTTTCTATGACGACATTTTTTATCAAAAGATGTGTCCTTTCATGATCAACATTTTTTCCCTAAAAACATGGACTTCAACAAACAGGCATCCTTTCACCAGAAGGTGTGTCTTTTAATACCCAACAACTAAGATCTTTAACATGGATGTCGCATTAAGAGTGGGTTTTGTTCTATTAGGAGTAGGTTTAAGAATAAAGAGGAATTTGTTTCTTATCCTAAATAAAAAATTAAACTTGTTTCTATGGTGAAGGTAGGAAGGCAAACAGCTAGACGTTCCTTAGAGTAAGTCTAGCATAGTCACCATATCGGGTAGATCGGCGTAGGCGATTTTGGCCACAATATTTAAAGTCGCCATGTGCTCCTTGGCCTGCATAATTTATTGAGTGTGCTCCATATTTAGCCCGCGAGCCTCCATATTTGATGGTTGGAGGCATTAATATGAAGCGGCCTCAATCCGTAACCGCTCTTGAGGGAGAGAAGTTTCAGCTCGTCCTCCTCCCCCCCCCCCCCCCCCCGCACGCAACCAGGTGAATGTCATTGACACTTGCACGGCTACCGCTTTCGACCCTGTCAATGTCAGATCCGCTATTCCATCAGGAAGAGCCCCAATTAACTATCGCTATTGTGTTTCCCACCTCCACTTGGCAAATCATCCATTGTTTCCCGTCAATGCACTCTCTTTCTCGGGTATATAAACCACATCCCCTTCATCAGCACCACCACACTCACCCTTCCCCCCATCCCCATTGCCGGTGCACTCATCCCCATAGGTTTCTGAAAGTGCTGGTTATCAACTAGAGGGGGGTGAATAGGCGATTTTTATGAAAGTCTTCAAAACACGAGGTCTTTGAAGACAAACAGTAGAAATGAACCTATTGATATGCAGCGGAAGGTAGACTACACTAGACAAGCCATAGTCAAGTAAGCAATATAGTGAAAGCACGAAGACTATCAGCAGCCAGGTAGTATGGATCAGGGGAAGACAGTATGAAGCCAAACAGTAAATAGTCTTCACTCAGTGAAGTCAATCTGATCAGACAAGCAGGCAATGACTTCACAACGACAAACTGTAAAGTAAAGGAAAGTGGAGGATAGAACCAGTTGCTTGGTGAAGAAAAGGATTTGGTAGACCAGTTCTAGTTGCTGTGACAACTGTACGTCTGGTTAGGGAGGATGAGATTTAACTCAGAAGACTGCGTCTTCACCTTATTCCCCTTGAGCTAATCACTCTGGTAAGTCTTCAAGGTAGAATTCCAAACCTTCAAAGACTTCATTCACCGGCGATCCACAATGACTCTTGGATGCTCAGAACGCGATGCCTAACCGGCTGGAGGATTCACAGTCCTCACGTGTAACTGAAGGAAATATGCCCTAGAGGCAATAATAAAGTTGTTCTTTATATTTCCTTATATCATGATAAATGTTTATTATTCATGCTAGAATTGTATTAACCGGAAACTTAGTACATGTGTGAATACATAGACAAACAGAGTGTCACTAGTATGCCTCTACTTAACTAGCCCGTTAATCAAAGATGGTTAAGTTTCCTAGCCATAGACATGAGTTGTCATTTGATGAACGGGATCACATCATTAGAGAATGATGTGATTGACAAGACCCATCCGTTAGCTTAGCACTATGATCGTTTAGTTTGTTGCTATTCCTTTCTTCATGACTTATACATGTTCCTATGCCTATGATATTATGCAACTCCCGAATACCGGAGGAACACTTAGTGTGCTATCAAACGTCACAACATAACCGGGTGACTATAAAGAAGCTCTACAGGTGTCCCCGATGGAGTTTGTTGAGTTGGCATAGATCGAGATTAGGATTTGTCACTCCGATTGTCGGAGAGGTATCTCTGGGCCCTCTCGGTAATGCACATCACTATAAGCCTTGCAAGCAATGTGACTAATGAGTTAGTTGCGGGATGATGCATTACGAAAGAGACTTGCCGGTAACGAGATTGAACTAGGTATGATGATACCGACGATCGAATCTCAGGCAAGTAACATATCAATGACAAAGGGAACAACGTATGTTTTTGTGCGGTTTGACCGATAAAGATCTTCGTAGAATATGTAGGAACCAATATGAGTATCTAGGTTCCGCTATTGGTTATTGACCGGAGATGAGTCTTGGTCATGTCTACATAGTTCTCGAACCCATAGGGTCCGCACACTTAACGTTCGATGACGATATGTATTATGAGTTATGTGATTTGATGTACCGAAGGTTCTTCGGAGTCCCGGATGTGATCACGGACATGACAAGGAGTCTTGAAATGGTCGAGACATGAAGATTGATATATTGGAAGGTTATGTTTGGACACCGGAAAGGTTTCGGATAGGTTCGGGCATTTTCCGGAATACCAGGGGGTTACCGGAACCCCCCGGTGGGTTAATGGGCCTTCATGGGCCATAGTGGAAGAGAGGAGGAGGAGGCCAAGTGGAGGGGCGCGCCCCCCAAGCCCAATCCGAATTGGGGAGGGCCGGCCCCCCTTTCCTTCTCTCCCTCTTCCCTTTCCTTCCCCTCCTAGTTGGACTAGGAAAGGGGGGAACCTACTCCTAGTAGGAGTAGGATTCCCCCCCTTGGGGCGCACCCCATGAGGCCAGCCGGCCCCCTCCTCCACTCCTTTATATACGGGGGAGGGGGCACCCCATGGACACACAAATTTATTTCTTAGCCGTGTGCGGTGCCCCCCTCCATAGATTTCCACCTTGGTCATATTGTCGTAGTGCTTAGGCGAAGCCCTGCGTCGGTAAATTCATCGTCACCGTCACCACGCCGTCGTGCTGACGAAACTCTCCCTCGGCCTCAGCTGGATCTAGAGTTCGAGGGACGTCACCGAGCTGAACGTGTGCGGATCGCGGAGGTGTCGTGCGTTCGGTACTTGATCGGTTGGATCACGAAGACGTTCGACTACATCAACCGCGTTACTTAACGCTTCCGCTTTCGGTCTACGAGGGTACGTGGACACACTCTCCCCGCTCGTTGCTATGCATCTCCTAGATAGATCTTGCGTTATCGTAGGAAAATTTTTTAAATACTGCGTTCCCCAATAGTGGCATCCAAGCCAGGTTTATGGGTAGATGTTATATGCACGAGTAGAACACAAAGAGTTGTGGGCGATAATAGTCATACTACTTACCAGCATGTCATACTTTGATTTGGCGGTATTGTTAGATGAAGCGGTCTAGACCGACATTACATGACCGCGTTCATGAGACTGGTTCTACCGCCGTGCTTCGCACACAGGTGGCTAGTGGGTGTCTGTTTCTCCAACTTTAGTTGAATCGAGTGTGACTAGCCCGGTCCTTGTTGAAGGTTAAAACAGCACACTTGACGAAAAATCGTTGTGGTTTTGATGCGTAGGTAAGAATGGTTCTTGCTAAGCCCGTAGCATCCACGTAAAATTTGCAACAACAAAGTAGAGGATGTCTAACTTGTTTTGCAGGGCTTGCTGTGGTGTGATATGGTCAAGACGTGATGATATATAATTTGTTGTATGAGATGATCATGTTTTGTAACAGTTATCGGCAACTGGCAGGAGCCATATGGTTGTCGCTTTATTGTATGAAATGCAATCGCCATGTAATTGCTTTACTTTATCACTAAGCGGTAGCGATAGTCGTAGTAGAAATCAACAACGATGCTTCGATGGAGATCAAGGTGTCAAGCTGGTGACGATGGTGATCATGACGATGCTTTGGAGATGGAGCTCAAAGGCACAAGATGATGATGGCTATATCATATCACTTATATTTATGCATCTTATTTTGCTTAGTTCGGTGGTAGCATTATAAGATGATCTCTCACTCAATTTCAAGGTATAAGTGTTCTCCCTGAGTATGCACCGTTGCGACAGTTCGTCGTGCCGAGACACCACGTGATGATCGGGTGTGATAAGCTCTACGTTCACATACAATGGGTGCAAGCCAGTTTTGCACACGCAGAATACTCGGGTTAAACTTGACGAGCCTAGCATATGCAGATATGGCCTCGGAACACTGAGACCGAAAGGTCGAGCGTGAATCATATAGTAGATATGATCAACATAGTGATGTTCACCATTAAAAACTACTCCATCTCACATGATGATCGGACATGGTTTAGTTGATTTGGATCACGTGATCACTTAGATGATTAGAGGGATGTCTATCTAAGTGGGAGTTCTTAAGTAATATGATTAATTGAACTTTAATTTATCATGAACTTAGTAGCTGATAGTATTTTGCATGTCTATGTTGTT
Organism: Triticum aestivum; assembly: GCF_018294505.1. Classification (NCBI taxonomy): domain Eukaryota; kingdom Viridiplantae; phylum Streptophyta; class Magnoliopsida; order Poales; family Poaceae; genus Triticum; species Triticum aestivum. The sequence goes on along the minus strand of NC_057799.1, from coordinate 581,652,294 downwards.
GTAGATCAATGGCCCGTTCTTATGTTCCTTTGAATTTTAATGCGTTCCTAGAGAAAGCTAAGTTGAAAGATGATGGTAGCAACTACATGGACTGGGTCCGTAACTTGAGGATTATCCTCATTGCTGCACAAAAGAATTACGTCCTGGAAGCACCGCTAGGTGTACCACCCGCGTCGGCAACTGCAGACATTGTGAATGCCTAGCAGTCGCTTGTTGATGACTACTTGATAGTTCAGTGTGCCATGCTTTACAGCTTAGAACCGGGACTTCAACGACGTTTTGAACGTCATGGAGCATATGAGATGTTCCAGGAGTTGAAGTTAATATTTCAAGCAAATGCCCGGATTGAGAGATATGAAGTCTCCAATAAGTTCTACAGCTGCAAAATGGAGGAGAATAGTTCTGTCAGTGAACATATACTCAGAATGTCTGGGTACCACAACCACTTGACTGATCAACTGGGAGTTAATCTTCCTGATGATAGTGTCATTGACAGAGTTCTGCAATCACTGCCACCAAGCTACAAAATATTCATGATGAACTATAATATGCAAGGGATGGATAAGACAATTCCCGAGCTCTTCGCGATGCTAAAGGCTACAGAGGTAGAAATCAAGAAGGAGCATCAAGTGTTGATGGTCAACAAGACCACAAGTTTCAAGAAAAAGGGTAAAGGGAAGAAGGGGAACTTCAAGAAGAACGGCAAGCAAGTTGCTGCTCAAGTGAAGAAGCCCAAATCTGGACCTAAGCCTGAGACTGAGTACTTCTACTGCAAAGGGACTGGTCACTGGATGCGGAACTGCCCCAAGTATTTGGCGGGTAAGAAGGATGGCAAAGAGAAAGGTATATTTGATATACATGTTATTGATGTGTACCTTACTAATGCTCGCAGTAGCGCTTGGGTATTTGATACTGGTTCTGTTGCTCATATTTGCAACTCGAAACAGGGGCTACGGATTAAGTGAAGATTGGCTAAGGCCGAGGTGACGATGCGCGTGGGAAATGGTTCCAAAGTCGATGCGATCGCTGTCGGCACGCTACCTCTACATCTACCTTCGGGATTAGTTTTAGACCTGAATAATTGTTATTTGGTGCCAGCATTAAGCATGAACATTATATTTGGATCTTGTTTGATGCGAGACGGTTATTGATACGTCTCCAACGTATCTATAATTTTTTATTGTTCCATGCTAGTATATTATCCATCTAGGATGTTTTATATGCATTTATATGCTATTTTATATGATTTTTGGGACTAACCTATTAACCTAGAGCCCAATGCCAGTTTCTGTTTTTTCCTTGTTTTTGAGTTTTATAGAAAAGGAATACCAAACGGAGTCCAATTGATGTTCCAATTTTTGATGATTTTTTATGGACCAAAAGAAGCCCCCGGAGTAAAAGAGTTGGGCCAGAAGAGTCCCGGGCTGCCCACGAGGGTGGGAGACTGAAGGAAATATGCCCTAGAGGCAATAATAAAGTTGTTATTTATATTTCCTTATATCATGATAAATGTTTATTCTTCATGCTAGAATTGTATTAACCGGAAACTTGGTACATGTGTGAATACATGGACAAACAGAATGTCACTAGTATGCCTCTACTTGACTAGCCCGTTAATCAAAGATGGTTAAGTTTCCTAGCCATAGACATGAGTTGTCATTTGATGAACAGGATCACATCATTAGAGAATGATGTGATTGACAAGACCCATCCGTTAGCTTAGCACTATGACCGTTTAGTTCGTTGATATTGCTTTCTTCATGACTTATACATGTTCCTATGACTATGAGATTATGCAACTCCCGAATACCGGAGGAACATTTACTGTGCTATCAAATGTCACAACGTAACTAGGTGATTATAAAGATGCTCTACAGGTGTCTCCGATGGTGTTTGTTGAGTTGGCATAGATCGAGATTAGGATTTGTCACTCTGATTGTCGGAGAGGTATCTCTGGGCCCTCTCGGTAATGCACATCACTATAAGCCTTGCAAGCAATGTGACTAATGAGTTAGTTGCGGGATGATGCATTACGGAACGAGTAAAGAGACTTGCCGGTAATGATATTGAACTAGGTATGATGATACCGACGATCGAATCTCGGGCAAGTAACATACCGATGACAAAGGGAACAACGTATGTTGTTGTGCGGTTCGACCGATAAAGATCTTCATAGAATATGTAGGAACCAATATGAGCATACAGGTTCCGCTATTGGTTATAGACGAGATGAGTCTCGGTCATGTATACATAGTTCTCGAACCCGTAGGGTCCGCACGCTTAACGTTCGATGACGATATATATTATGAGTTATGTGATTTGATGTACCGAAGGTTCTTGGGAGTCCCGGATGTGATCACGGACATGACGAGGAGTCTCAAAATGGTCAAGACAGGAAGATTGATATATTAGAAGGTTATGTTTGGACACCAGAAAGGTTTCGGATAGGTTCGGGCATTTTCCAGAGTACCGGGGGGTTACCGGAACCCCCCGGGGGGTTAATGGGCCTTCATGGGCCATAGTGGAAGAGGGGAGGAGGAGGCCAAGTGGAGGGGCGCACCCCCCAAGCCCAATCTGAATTGGGGAGGGGGGCCGGCCCCCCTTTCCTTCTTTCCCTCTTCCCTTCCCTTCCTCTCCTAGTTGGACTAGGAAAGGGGCACCCCATGAGGCCGGCCGGCCCCCTCCTCCACTCCTTTATATACGTGGGAGGGGGCACCTCATAGACACACAAGTTGATTTCTTAGCCATGTGCGGTGCCCCCCTCCACAGATTTCCACCTCGGTCATATTGTCGTAGTGCTTAGGCGAAGCCCTGCGTCGGTAACTTCATCATCACCGTCACCACAGCGTTGTGCTAACGAAACTCTCCCTTGGCCTCAGCTGGATCTGGAGTTCAAGGGACGTCACCGAGCTGAACGTGTGCAGATCGTGGAGGTGCCATGCGTTCGGTACTTGATCGGTTGGATCGCGAAGACGTTCGACTACATCAACCGCGTTACTTAACGCTTCCGCTTTCGGTCTACGAGGGTACGTGGACACACTCTCCCCGCTCATTGCTATGCATCTCCTAGATAGATCTTGCGTGATCGTAGAATTTTTTTTGAAATACTGTGTTCCCCAACGGTAACAAGTCTTCAGGTCACGTGGATAGAAAGACTTCAGTGATGCCTAACACTCATTGGCTCTGGGTGTTTTGGGCTTTGTCCTCGCAAGGATCTCACTCTCAAATGCTTCGGAGGTGGGTTGCTCTCAAACGACAAAAGCCGTGCACTAACTCTCAGCAGCCACCAATTTATGGTGTAGGGAGTGGGCTATTTATAGCCAGGAGGCAATCCGACCTGATTTCTCCGAAATGACCCTGGGCCACTAAGAAACCGACACGTGTCCAACAGTCGGATTTCAAACACACGCGGCAGCTTTAGATGGGCTACAAGGAAATTTGACTCATCCAGCTCAGGATAATATTTGCTCTCATTGTCTTCGCTCGAAGACATAAGATTTTGGTTTAGCATCACATCAGTCACTCTGACTTTGTTCACTTGGACCCCACTTAACAGTACGGTGGTTTCTATGACTCAACAAAGAAGAAAAGGAAACTACGAAACAACTATGTCTTTGTACTCCATAGTCATGAATGTCTTCACATGTCATAATCTTCATCGTGAATGTCTTCACGAACCACCATTGTCTTTAATGTCTTCACACATTTTTAGGGGTCATCTCTGGTAGGTAAACTGAATCAATAAGGAACTACTACCTGTGTTATCCTGCAATTCTCACAAACACATTAGTCCCTCAACCAAGTTTGTCGTCAATACTCCAAAACCAACTAGGGGTGGCACTAGATGCACTTACAATTTCCTTAATCGGCCGCCACCTCACCCTAGCCCTCCTCCTTCCCTTTCACCCTCACTCACACTTATTTAGTACTGCCCCAACATCTTATAATTATTAGGAATAGAGGTAGTACAACTTTAATGGAGGTAGTACAACTTTAGTACTCAGTTGTCGTCGAAGCGCTCTCTTTCTCGGGTATATAAGGGCATCTATAGCTGGCCGCCTCATACGCCCTGGCGGGCCATCCGGTCACGTTTTTTCCACCCAGACGAGCTCCTTAAACGGCCCTCAAACGCCTGGGCTGACCGGCACCCCCCATATCCAGCCCAATATAGGGCGGATATGGGGGCGCCCGGGCACGCTCGCCACGTTGGACTGAGGAAGGGGTCCCACGGGGAAACGCCCGGAAACCCGATGGTCTGACGGACGCCGCGGTGTGAATGCCGCGTGGCGCCGCTGCGGCTCACCGCCCAAGACCAAATCCGGCTATTTAAGCCGGCCGGCATCCCGCAACCCTAACGCATCCACCTCTCCTTCCTCTCTGCCCCGCCAGTCCGAGCCCATTCACCTCCCTCTCCTGCTCCGGGGCTTTGCCCATGGTCCGATGCTCCGCCCACGCTCCGGCACTCCGCCATGGTCTAGAGCAAGATCACCTACTACGCCATGCTGACGCCGGAGCGCCGCTACGAGATCCAACAGCGGATCTAGACGAGGCAAGCCGCGCGCGCTGATACGTCTCCAACGTATCTATAATTTTTTATTGTTCCATGCTATTATATTATCCATCTAGGATGTTTTATATGCATTTATATGCCATTTTATATGATTTTTGGGACTAACCTATTAACCTAGAGCCCAGTGCCAGTTTCTGTTTTTTCCTTGTTTTTGAGTATCGCAGAAAAGGAAAACCAAACGGAGTCCAATTGACCTGAAACTTCACGGAACTTATTTTTTGGACCAGAAGAAGGCCATGGAGCAAAAGAGTTGGGCCAGAAGAGTCCTGGGCTGCCCACGAGGGTGGCGGGCGCGCCTCCCTACCTCGTGGACAGCCCGGAGACCCCCCTGACTTGTTCTCGACGCCAAAACCTCTTATATATACAGAAACCCCCATAACATAACCTAGATCGGGAGTTCCGCCGCCGCAAGCCTATGTAGCCACCGAAAACCAATCTAGACCCGTTCCAGCACCCTCCCGGAGGGGGGAACCCTCACCGGTGGCCATCTTCATCACCCCGGCGCTCTCCATGATGAGGAGGGAGTAGTTCACCCTCGAGGCTGAGGGTATGTACCAGTAGCTATGTGTTTGATCTCTCTCTCTCTCTCGTGTTCTTGATTTGGCATGATCTTGATGTATCGCGAGCTTTGCTATTATAGTTGGATCTTATGATGTTTCTCCCCCTCTACTCTCTTGTAATGGATTGAGTTTTCCCTTTGAAGTTATCTTATCGGAGTGAGTCTTTAAGGATTTGAGAACACTTGATGTATGTCTTGCATGTGCTTATCTGTGGTGACAATGGGATATTTATGTGATCTACTTGATGTATGTTTTGGTGATCAACTTGTGGGTTCCGTAACATTGTGAACTTATGCATAGGGGTTGGCACACGTTTTCGTCTTGACTCTTCGGTAGAAACTTTGGGGCACTCTTTGAAGTTCTTTGTGTTGGTTGAATAGATGAATCTGAGATTGTGTGATGCATATCGTATAATCATACCCACAGATACTTGAGGTGACATTGGAGTATCTAGGTGACATTAGGGTTTTGGTTGATTTGTGTCTTAAGGTGTTATTCTAGTACGAACTCTATGATTGATCGAACGGAAAGAATAGCTTCGTGTTATTTTACTACGCTTGAATAGATCGATTAGAAAGGATAACTTTGAGGTGGTTTCATACCCTACCATAATCTCTTCGTTTGTTCTCCGCTATTAGTGACTTCGGACTGACTCTTTGTTGCATGTTGAGGGATATTTATATGATCCAATTATGTTATTATTGTTGAGATAACTTGCACTAGTGAAAGTATGAACCTTAGGCCTTGTTTACTAGATTTGCAATACCGTCTGTGCTCACTTTTATCACTTGTTACCTTGCTTTTTTTTATTTTCAGATTACAAAAACCTATATCTACCATCCATATTGCACTTGTATCACCATCTCTTCGCCGAACTAGTGCACCTATACAATTTACCATTGTATTGGGTGTGTAGGGGACACAAGAGACTCTTTGTTATTTGGTTGCAGGGTTGTTTGAGAGAGACCATCTTCCTCCTACGCCTCCCACGGATTGATAAACCTTAGGTCATCCACTTGAGGGAAATTTGCTACTGTCCTACAAACCTCTGCACTTGGAGGCCCAACAACGCTTACAAGAAGAAGGTTGCGTAGTAGACATCAAGCAGTTTCTGGCACCGTTGCCGGGGAGGTGAGTGGTTGAAGGTATATCTTTAGATCTTGCAATCGAATATTTTTGTTTCTTGTTTTATCACTAGTTTAGTTTATAAAAGAAAACTATAAAAAAATGGAATTAAGGGTGCCTCATATGCTTCATCTTTTTAATGTCTTTTGTGAAAATGATGGGAAGGAAAATTGTGCTCAAGTACTAGAAGAAGAATTACATAGAATGCTTGGCATAAAATATGTGAATGATGAGCATGATTGCAATGTTGTTAGTATGAATTCTCTGAATACCCATGAAGCTAATGATACGCAAAGCCACAAGCTTGGGGATGCTATGTTTGATGAAGATGATATGTTTTGTCCCCCAAGTATTGATATGCAAATTTATTATGATGATAGCATGCCTCCTACTTATGATGATTATATTGATGAAAGTGGGTTTGGAAGAGTGTCAACTTTAGGAAGTAATGATCCCACTATTTTGGAGGGTGTTGAATCTTATTGTGACAATTATGAAAGTGGATTTGGAGAGGTCATGACTTTATTTAGTGATGAATCCACTATTTTGGAAGAGGTTCCAATTGATTATGAGAACAAAGTAGCTATCTATGATGATTATTGTGATGAAACTTATGCTATAAAGATTAGTGATGATTATATTTATAAAACTTGTCATAGTTATGATTACCTTTTTTCTGAACACTACTCTTTTAACGTGGAAACAATTATAGTATTCGAGTCTCTTATGATACTCCCACTATTCCGATTGAGAAGAATTTTGCTTATGTAGAGAGTAGTAAATTTTCTATGCTCGTAGATCATGAAAAGAATGCTTTAGGTGCTGGTTATATTGTTGAATTCATTCATGATGCTACTGAAAATTATTATGAGGGAGGAATATATGCTTGTAGGAATTGCAATAATATCAAGTTTCCTCTCTATGTGCTTAAAGTTTTGAAGTTATGCTTGTTTTACCTTCCTATGCTAGTTGATTATTGTTCCCATAAGTTGTTTTCCCACAAAATCCCTAAGCATAGGAAGTGGGTTAGACTTAAATGTGATAGTCATATTCTTCATGATGCTCTCTTTATGTTTCAATTCTTATCTTTTTTGTGAGCATCATTGAAATCATCATGCCTAGCTAGGGGCGTTAAACGTTAGCGCTTGTTGGAAGGCAACCCAATTTTATTTTTGTTCCTTGCTTTTTGCTCCTGTTTAGCAATAAATAATCTATATAGCCTCTGGCTAGATGTGGTTTTATGTTTTAATTAGTGTTTGTGCCAAGTAGAACCTTTGGGAAGACTTGGGGTGAAGTCTTTATGATCATGATGTAAAAAAAAAGAAACTTTAGCGCTCACGAGATTAGCTGCCATTTTTTACTGGAGAGTGATTTTAGGTTGATTCTTTTTGCAGATGATTAATAGACAAATTACTCAGGTTCACCAATTTATTTCAGAATTTTTGGAGTTCCAGAAGTATACGTTTGATACAGATTACTACAGAATGTTCTGTTTTTGACAGATTCTGTTTTCATTGTGTTGTTTGCTTATTTTGATGAATCTATGAGTAGTATCGGAGGGTATGAAAAATAGAGAAGTTGGAATACAGTAGATATTACACCAATATGAATTTAGAATGAGTTCATAACAGTACCTAAGTGGTGATTTATTTTCTTATACTAACAGAGCTTACGAGTTTTCTGTTAAGTTTTGTGTTGTGAAGTTTTCAAGTTTTGGGTAAAGATTCGATGGACTATGGAATAACGAGTGGCAAGAGCCTAATCTTGGGGATGCCCAAGGCAGCCCAAGGTAATATTCAAGGATAACCAAGAGCCTAAGCTTGGGGATGCCCCGGATGGCATCCCCTCTTTCGTCTTCGTTCATCGGTAACTTTACTTGGAGCTATATTTTTATTCACCACATGATATGTGTTTTGCTTGGAGCGTCATTTTATTTTATTTTGTTTTGCTTGCTGTTTGAATAAAATACCAAGATCTGAAATTCTTAAATGTTAGAGAGCCTTCACATAGTTGCATAATTATTTGACTACTCATTGATCTTCACTTATATCTTTCGGAGTAGTTTGTTGTTTGCTCTAGTGCTTCACTTATATCTTTTAGAGCATGGCAGTGGATTTATTTTGAAGAAATAGATGAACTCTCATGCTTCAATTATATTATTTTGAGAGTCCTAAACATCATGGTAATTTGCTTTGGTTATGAATTTAGTCCTAATATGATGGGCATCCAAGAGGGATATAATAAAAACTTTCATATAAGTGCATTGAATACTAAGAGAAGTTTGATACTTGATGATTGTTTTGAGATATGAAGATGGTAATATTAGGGTCGTGCTAGTTGAGTAGTTGTGAATTTGAGAAATACTTGTGTTGAAGTTTGCAAGTCCCGTAGCATGCACGTATGGTAAACGTTGTGTAACAAATTTGAAACATGAGGTGTTCTTTGATTGTCATCCTTATGAGTGGTGGTCGGGGACGAGCGATGGTCTTTTCCTACCAATCTATCCCCCTAGGAGCATGTGCGTAGTGCTTGGTTTTTGATGACTTGTAGATTTTTGCAAAAAGTATGTGAGTTCTTTATGACTAATGTTGAGTCCATGGATTATACCACTAGTGCAGAACCGAGCTTTAGCGCCGGTTCGTAAGGGCCTTTAGTGCCGGTTCTACAACCGGCACCAAAGAGTGGGGACTAAAGGTCCCCCCCCCTTTAGTACCGGTTCATCACGAACCGGCGCTAAAGTGCCACCACGTGGCACGATCCAGGCCCGGGTGCGTGCAGGACCAACCGGTACTAAATGTTTGGGGGTGTTTTGGTATTATTTTTTATTTTTCCTTTAATTTTGTGTTTTCAATTTAATTTAGTGATTATTTTAGTTGTTAAACCAGTAGGTGAAAGTATCGCAGATTAGTTTCGACCGGATGCATGTGGATCCTAGCTAAGTGATCACGTATATGCCATCCATATTATACTTGATCACCTAGTGATATAATATGGATATGGCATATACTTGATCACTTAGCTAGGATCCATCCAGCTGAAACTAATCTGCGGTTTTTCATAAATGATATAATAACTCATCATCATCATCATCATATTAATATAAAAACTCTTGCATCATATCATCAACACAGTATACTAGCTAGCTAAAAATCATCATAGTCGTCATTACCACTGTTTAATCATCATAGTCATTACCGCTATCTAATCACCACCAACACTAGCTTAAAGAAAAAACATTCACTTGCACCAGAAGCAAAGATATCATCGAGTTCAACATGGTCATGATATTATAAGCGTTCATAACACCACAAAAGCAAATCACCCTTTGAGATTAAGTTCAGGACGAAGAACACGGACATGAGAGGACAAGTACTAAGAGCATGAACTAGCTAAATCACTCATGCTGCTCTCTCTCGGGTAAAATAGCATAGAACATGTATAGCTCTCCTGATTCATCATACTGGAGCATGCAGATGAACCTGTCTCCTAATCATGGGCTGCGCTTCTCATTGCTGCCCCCTAGTACTTCTCTGTGATCGTTAACAATTTTGATCCAATCTTTCACTATTAAGCATTCATCGCTTTTAGAAATCCTGAATGCACTCATGTGCAATGTAGGATATCTTGGCCGTAAGCTAACCATTGACATGTGACCTTTAGTCTCGATCCACTGAGGCACAACTGTCATCGGGAGTCCCTATTGAAGAACATCGTATAGTAATTAATATACTTAGCAATGAAAGTTTAGCAAAAAATAATGTATGCAAAAGATGCACTGAGGACAAATAGTAAAAATCTTACCATCTTTCGTAAATAGATGTGACCGTAGTTCAATACTATCACTATTGGTCGCACGTTTTGAGTACTAACATTTCTAAGTGCAGGAAGGAAATTTCTCTTAACAGCATCAAGATCCTCAAGCCATGAAACATAATGACTTATCTCCTCGCAGTTTAGTTCAGCTCCGGGACAGTAGTAGATCGTGTCTACCAAGCGCCGGACATGTTTGCTTGAATGGAAATAAGCTGTCAATGGAAATTAGTTGTCAACTATTTTTGAATAAACAATATCAAAGACATAAATATGGTTGAGAAACTCACATAATGGTAGAACTAGAGGCGTCTGCACATCGACCCAGATGTCTCTATTACCTTCAATATCATCTTCCGGACGAATATCAAAGGTGATAACCATATCAGGCTCAAATGCATAAGCCTTGCATAGTGCTTGCCAAGTTTTACATTCAAAATAGGTGTATGTGTCTGCATTGTATAATTTGACGTTAAAAGTATAACCATGCTCGGTCTTCAGGTAAACTCTCTTTACCTCCATAGTTTCCATAGCACTGAAACCTATCTTATCCAAGACAAAAATTCTTGCATGGCAGGGGATGCGCTAGTAGAATAGTGAAAATTTAAAATTATAAGTTGAAGCAAATGAAGCATATATAAGTCATGCTTAATTACAAAAAAAGACTTGTCGTTGTGACTTACTGTATCCACTTCGAAGGTCTCATCCAGTTTGATGCTGAAGGGCCTATCATCAACAAGGAAATTCCTGTCGCACAGGCCGCGCTGGTCTTCACAGTATTCGCACTTAATGAAATCTTTTTCGCCGTCAGACGACATTTCCTATTAATTAGATCATCAAATCTCAGATATCTCAATTTTCTTACTAAAAATAAACTAGTTCTATTAATTCAACTAAGAATTTACTAAAAATAAACTAGTTCTATTAATTTTCTTACTAAAATAAATAAAGTAGCTATATATAGTAATATTTTAATTAGATCATCAAATCTCATATACCTAAATTTTCTTACTAAAAATAAACTAGTTCTACTAATTCAACTAGTTCAACTCCACATTTACTAAAAATAAACTAGTTATATTAATTCAACTAGTTCAAGTAATCTCATATACCTAAATTTTCTTACTAAAAATAAACTTGTTCTATTAATTTTCATACTAAAAATAAACTAGTTATATTAATTCAACTAGTTCAAATCTCATATATATACCTAATTAATATCTAGCTAATTCATCTAAAATTGACATTAATATTTAAAATCTTTTCCATATAATTCATCTAACATTAACATTCTAACACATTCTTATCTACGTAATTCATCTAACATTAATCTAAACAACAGAAAACAGAAAATAAGTAAAAAAAATATGTGTGTGTGTGTGTGTCTCTGTGTGTGTGTATGTGTGTGTGTACGAGCGGGGGGCGGCGGCGTACGGGCGGCGGCGCAAGACGGCGACGCGACGGGGGCGGCGCGACGACGGGCGGCGGGCCGGGGGCGACGACGGGGACGGCGGGGACGGCGACGACAGGGACGGCGGGGACGGCGACGACGGCGACGGCAACGCGAGACGGCGACGACGGGGACGGGGACGACGGGGGCGGCGGCACGAGACGGCGACGGCGCGCGGCGGGGGCGGCGGGGCGGCGAGGGCGGCGCGCGATGGGCGACGGCGCGGCGGCAGCGGCGATGTCGCGCGAAGCAGTTGAAGAAGAAGTGGTGGTCGATGAAACTGAATTTTTTGTAAGTGTCATATATATAGGAGGGGCCTTTAGTACTGGTTGGTGGCTCCAACCGGTACTAAAGGCCAATTTTCGCCAGGTCAAGCGGCGGGAAACGGCCCCCTTTAGTACCGGTTGGAGCCACCAACCGGTACTAAAGGCCCACGCATTAATACCGGTTGGAGCCACCAACCGGTACTAATGGTTGTGTGCTGCCACCGGCGGTGCACAATGTTTAGTCCCACCTCGCCGAGCGAAGGGCAGCCGCACTGGTTTATAAACCCAGCCGCGGCTGCTCCTTCGAACTTCTCTATATAGCAGGCTTCAGGGCCTAACTATGGCGAGCTGCCCTGTGAGCCTGCTGGCCCTTCTGGGCCTGAATATGCACACCCTAGGTCTGGCAGGCCCACTGGGCAGCGCCCCAACAATTTTTTATATAGTTTTTGTCTTTTCTATTTTATTTATTTTCTTCTATTTATTTCTGAGTAGTTTTTTTGCTGTATTTAGTTTCTTTGTGAATATTTTTGCTTTCTCGTCCGAAACCCTGATACTCCGAAAGAGATTATCCAATTTGTACACGAAGTGCGTCCAGATTTCGCCGTGACCCTCTCTACTCTTTTGCACATGCTATGCGGGTGAAATAATGATACCATGCCAAGTTCCAACATTTTCAGAGTTCATTTTGTAGTGATTTTCAATTTCACGGTCATTTAGCTCTCTAAACAAATCGGTAAATGACTGGAAAAACAGCAAATGATGTCAGAACGTGCTAGAAATTGATGACGTCGCATTGAATGCTGCATACTGAATGCAAAAATAGTCTGGAGTTCAAATAAGTTTAAGAAACATTGAAGTGCCCGTGTAACAGATGAGTTCTCGTCCGAAACCCTGATACTCTGAAAGAGATTGTCCAGTTTGTACACGAAGTGCGTCCAGATTTCGCCGTGACCCTCTCTACTCTTTTGCACATGCTATGCGGGTGAAATGATGATACCATGCCAAGTTCCAACATTTCAGAGTTCATTTTGTAGTTATTTTCAATTTCACGATCATTTAGCTCTCTAAACAAATCGGTAAATGACTGAAAACAGCAAATGATGTCAGAACGTACTAGAAATTGATGACGTCGCTTTGAATGATGCATACTAAACACAAAAATAGTCTGGAGTTCAAATAAGTTTAAGAAACATTGAAGTGCCCGTGTAACAGATGAGTTCTCGTCCGAAACCCTGATACTCTGAAAGAGATTGTCCAGTTTGTACACGAAGTGTCTCCAGTTTTCGCCGTGACCCTCTCTACTCTTTTGCACATGCTATGCGGGTGAAATGATGACACCATGCCAAGTTCCAACATTTTAAGAGTTCATTTTGTAGTGATTTTCAATTTCACGGTCATTTAGCTCTCTAAACAAATCGGTAAATGACTAAAAAACAGCAAATGATGTCAGAACGTGCTGGAAATTGATGACGTTGCTTTGAATGCTGCATACTGAATGCAAAAATAGTCTGGAGTTCAGATAAGTTTAAAAAACATTGAAGTGCCCGTGTAACAGATGAGTTCTCGTCTGAAACCCTGATACTCCGAAAGAGATTGTCCAGTTTGTACACGAAGTGCGTCCAGTTTTCGTCGTGACCCTCTCTACTCTTTTGCACATGCTATGCGGGTGAAATGATGATACCATGCCAAGTTCCAACATTTTCAGAGTTCATTTTGTAGTGATTTTCAATTTCACGGTCATTTAGCTCTCTAAACAAATCGGTAAATGACTGAAAAACAGCAAATGATGTCAGAACATGCTGGAAATTGATGACGTCGCTTTGAATGCTACATACTGAACGCAAAAATAGTCTGGAGTTCAAATAAGTTTAAAAAACATTGAAGTGCCCGTGTAACAGCTGAGTTCTCGTCCGAAACCCTGATACTCCGAAAGAGATTGTCCAGTTTGTACACGAAGTGCGTCCAGTTTTAAAGTGAGTGGAGAGAGTGAGGGGCGGCCGGCGGGGGAGGACCGGTGCGGGGGATTGAGGGGGAGACCGAGTGAGTGGACAGAGTGAGGGCGTAAACATTGTAAAAATATACATTAAAAATACATTGATTATCAATGATCTTTTTGTGTACAATCTGAATTGTCAATATGAGTCCTCAACGGTTTAGAAACTGGTGAAGACTCATATTGTGACCACAAATTCTACACATAGAGTTCAATGACGACCAAGTGCTTGTGATAGTTTGAGAAGTAACATATTTAAGGTGGTAAAAATCTTGCTACGGGAGCGAGGTGGGACTAAAAACAGCCTCTGCCACAACATCTTTACTACCGGTTCATGCCACGAACCGGTACTAAAGGGGCTGGCCGGGCCCCAGCCCCTTTAGTACCGGTTCGTGGCATGAACCGGTACTAAAGGTTCGCACTGAACCGGTACTAAAGATCTCCTCCCACCTAGCCGTTTGAACCGGCACTAATGTACACATTAGTGCTGGCTCAAATGCAAACCGGGACTAATGTGTCTCACATTTGACCCTTTTTCTACTAGTGTACGCACTCTCAACCTTCCACCATTGCTAGCCTCTTCGGTACCGTGCATTGCCCTTTCTCACCTTGAGAGTTGGTGCAAACTTCGCTGGTGCATCCAAATCCCGTGATATGATACGCTCTATCACACATAAACCTCCTTATTCCTCAAAACAGCCACCATACCTACCTATTATGGCATTTCCATAGCCATTCCGAAATATATTGCCGTGCAACTTTCCACCGTTCCGTTTATTATGACATGCATCATCATTGTCATATTTCCTTGCATGATCATGTAGTTGACATCGTATTTGTGGCAAAGCCACCGTTCATAATTCTTTCATACATGTCACTCATGAGTCATTGCCCATCCCGGTACACTGCCGGAGGCATTCATATAGAGTCATACTTTGTTCTAGTATCGAGTTGTAATCCTTGAGTTGTAAATAAATAGAAGTGTGATGATCATCATTAATAGAGCATTGTCCCCAAAAAAGGCCAAATAAAAAAAGGAAAGGCCAAATAAAAAAAGGCCCAAAAAAGAGAGAAATAAAAGGGACAATGCTACTATCCTTTTTCCACACTTGTGCTTCAAAGTAGCACCATGATCTTCATGATAGAGAGTCTCTTATATTGTCACTTTCATATATTAGTGGGAATTTTTCATTATAGAACTTGGCTTGTATATTCCAACGATGGGCTTCCTCAAAATTTCCTAGGTCTTCGTGAGCAAGCAAGTTGGATGCACACCCACATAGTTTCTTTTGTTGAGCTTTCATACATTTATAGCTCTAGTGCATCTGTTGCATGGCAATCCCTACTCCTCGCATTGACATCAATTGATGGGCATCTCCCTAGCCCGTTGATTAGCTGCGTCAATGTGAGACTTTCTCCTTTTTTTGTCTTCTCCACACAACCCCCATCATTATACTCGATTCCACCCATAGTGCTATGTCCATGGCTCACGCTCATGTATTGCGTGAAAGTTGAAAAAAGTTTGAGATTACTAAAGTATGAAATAATTGCTTGGCTTGTCATCGGGGTTGTGCATGATGAGAGCATTTTTGTGTGACGAAAATGAAGCATAGCCAAACTATATGATTTTGTAGGGATAAGCTTTCTTTGGCCATGTTATTTTGAGAAGACATAATTGCTTGGTTAGTATGCTTGAAGTATTATTATATTTATGTCAATATTAAACTTTTGTCTTGAATCTTATGGATCTGAACATTCATGCTACAATAAAGAAGATTACATTGATAAATATGTTAGGTAGCATTCCACATCAAAAATTCTGTTTCAATCATTTACCTACTCGAGGACGAGCGGGAATTAAGCTTGGGGATGCTTGATACGTCTGCAACGTATCTATAATTTTTTATTGTTCCATGCTATTATATTATCCATCTAGGATGTTTTATATGCATTTATATGCAATTTTATATGATTTTTGGGACTAACCTATTAACCTAGAGCCCAGTGCCAGTTTCTGTTTTTTTCCTTGTTTTTGAGTATCGCAGAAAAGGAAAACCAAACGGAGTCCAGTTGACCTGAAACTTCACGGAACTTACTTTTGGACCAGAAGAAGGCCATGGAGCAAAAGAGTTGGGCCAGAAGAGTCCCGGGCTGCCCACGAGGGTGGGGGCGCACCCCCCCCCCCCCCCCCCGGCGCGCCTCCCTACCTCGTGGACAGCCCGGAGACCCCCCTGACTTGTTCTCGATGCCAAAACCTCTTATATATACAGAAACCCCCAGAACATAACCTAGATCGGGAGTTCCGTCGACGTAAGCCTCTATAGCCACCGAAAACCAATCTAGACCCGTTCTGGCACCCTGCCGGAGGGGGGAACCCTCACCGGTGGCCATCTTCATCACCCCGGCGCTCTCCATGACGAGGAGGGGGTAGTTCACCCTCGGGGCTGAGGGTATGTACCAGTAGCTATGTGTTTGATCTCTCTCTCTATCGTGTTCTTCATTTGGCATGATCTTGATGTATCGCGAGCTTTGCTATTATAGTTGGATCTTATGATGTTTCTCCCCCTCTACTCTCTTGTAATGGATTGAGTTTTCCCTTTGAAGTTATCTTATCGGATTGAGTCTTTAAGAATTTGAGAACACTTGATGTATGTCTTGCATGTGCTTATCTGTGGTGACAATGGGATATTCACGTGATCTACTTGATGTATGTTTTGGTGATCAACTTGCGGGTTCCGTAACTGTTGAGGATATAGACCTTAGAGTCACCCGCCAGGAGGGGCCGGGTTACTCGTACGGTCATTGCCAGAAGCCCGGAGCCAAGTTTCAAGATGATGGACCAGAGATGGGCTGAGACCCGGATTGGCTTAAGGCCCGTAGTTACAATCATTATTATAGTAGAACTTGTAGCGTAAGGCAAGCATAGTTTAGAGTCCGAGCCGGACACTCCTATGAGCCGGCCGGGACTCTAAGGGCTGCTGGGCGTGTTCCTCCCTATATAAAGGGACGACCCGGCAGCGGTTTAAGGGCGACAACAATCTCATCGAGAGCCGAGCATAGCTGTTTAGCTCCCTGGCGATCGTAACCCTAATCAATATCACCTCAAACTGGACGTAGGCTTTTACCTTCACCGTAAGGGGCCGAACCAGTATAAACCCTCGTGTTCCTTGTCCCACATAACCCCTTCAAGCTTCCTAGTTGCGATGGCTCCACGACTAAGTCCTAGCTCGAGGACATCTGCCGTGACAATTCCACGACAGTTGGCGCCCACCGTGGGGCCAGCGCACGGTGGATTTGAGTTCTTGAAGGGCAGCTTCAAAGGGCTCAAGGGATATGCTGTGGGCCGGATGACCAAGAGTCGTCGCGGCAAGCTTTACATCGACAATGCAAACTGGGGCCCCTACGCCGGCTCAATTGAGTACGGGTACCGGGTCCCCTTCGGCGGAATTCACGTTTTCATTGGCAAGATTGGTGAGCCGGGCCCAGAGCCGGGTCTCTGCGCTGATCTCATCGAGACGGCTCAGCTTGCGCGACCCGCCCAGGCCCGGCCTGCCTTAAGGCATGCTTTTGTGGGATGCATCCATGGAGGGCCCTCTGATCCATCTGGGTCTGGGGATGAGGCGGCCGCCGGCTCTGACGGCGAGTCGGCCACTGATGAGTCAAACTCGTTGTACCAACTTCAAGGTGGCAGGCTCATGGGTTGTTCCGATGGCGATAGTATTCCGGACCTTTTTGAGCCGCCAAGTCAGGTTGGAGTTTTTATGGCTGGTGCGCAGCCTGTTCAGAACCCCGCTGCTGGATCGGGAAACCCGGTGCCTTCTCCGGCTCAGGTGCTGATGGATCTTACGGACAAGATGACAGCCCTATTAACCGCCACGGTTGACCCGGCGGATCAAGCTCAGCATGATGCGGAGGTGGCGCAGTTAAAATTGGATCTGATAAAAGCTAAAGAGGATCTTGCAGCAGAAGGGATCAGGCTGGCTGCGGAGCGGGCGGCTCTCGACGCCCGGACTCAGCTGATTCAGGCGCAGTCCTTCCAAATCACGATGGATCGGAACGCGGCCAATGAGGTCATGAGAAGGAGGCATCAGAAGGCCCAGTCTCGACTCCCACCGGTTTACGATCCACGCAATCTCTTCAACACGCCGGGTGCAGGGTCTAGTAACCCGCCAGGGGTCATTGCGTCCGGGTCTGGACCCCTTACTCAGCCACGGGTGATGGGGCCTCCCCAGGTGCCCCCTGCCCCGCCTCAATATGTGCCAATACCCCCGGGTCATTATGATAACCCGCTAGAGAACATGGTAGCTGTGGCAGCACGGCTGGCGGCTCTCCCCGTTGACGGCGATTCTCCGGCGGCCATCGAAACCCGCCGGGTCAGGGAACTCCTACAGACGGCACTGGCACAGCAAGAGGCGTACTCCTACAGCCGGGACCGGATCCACTCGACCCCTCGCCCAGGCCAGAGCCCGAGTTACAGCCGGCACATGGTCTCAGCAACCGGCTCAAGTAATGTCCGACGCCATGACCCACCCCCTGGCCACGGCCCGGCTCATAATGGAACCTTTTACGCAGCAGACCAAGCACGGCAAGAGGCGGAGCAGGTACCTCAGTTGACGGCTTATCAGACCCCCCCGGCTTATCCGGCGACCTCCGTTGATGTGGGTATCCCTACCAGGACCGGGGGTGTCCCTTGTTTGGTGCCAGCTATCCGTAATGAACGTCTACCTAAGGACTTCAAAGGCCCTAGGAAGGTGCCTAACTATACAGCTGACTTACAGCCTGCAGCCTGGATTGAGAGTTATGAGATGGCTATGGAATTACTGGAGGTCAGTGAGGCGGCCATGGCCAAGTATTTCACCATGATGTTAGATGGAACTGCTCGCACGTGGATGAAAGGGCTACCACCGAATTCCATTGGGTCCTGAGCTGAGCTGAAAGCCCGGTTCATCCAAAACTTCAAAGATACCTGTAGGCAGTCTATGTCAATTGTGGATTTGACTAACTGTAAGCAGTAGGAGGGTGAATCCACGACCCATTGGGTTCGCCGGGTCAAGGAGATCATACATTCGTCAGATAAGATGGATGCCGGCTCTGCAGTCTTAATGTTGGAACAGAACTGCCGCTTTGTGCCCCTTAAGATGAAACTCGGGCGGCTTAAGCGCGACTGCACCGATATGGGTACACTAATGGCGGCTCTTGTCAAGTACGCCGATTCCGATGGTACCAAGGATCCCCCTTCAGATGATGAAAGGACAGGGAAGGGAAAGAAGAACGGCAATGGCAAGGGTCCGCAGTTTAACCCGGGGAACCAAGGAGGAGGCAAGCGCAAGGCCGATGGCAGCCTGGAATTTGTAGCCAATGCCAACTCCCAAGGTAATAACCAGCGACGCAAGGGGAGGGCCCCTCCCCGAGGCGGCGGGTCAGGTCCGATGCTGGAGCAGCTGTTGAATGAACCTTGTCCAAGGCATGGCTCTAGAGAGAAGCCAGCGACTCATCTGTGGAAGGATTGTGCGATCATGAAGGCCTTTAAGAATTACAATGGCCCAGGTGGCGTTTCAGGTGCTGGCGGCTTTCATGGCCCGGGCGGCGGCTCAAATTCCGGTCCTCAGAACGGTCAAGGGGGCTTTAACCAACAGTCTGGCCAGGGTCATCAACAGCAGCAGGGGGGTTATCAGACCAATCCAAAGCAGCTAAGCGGTGGACAGTATCATGTATTTACCACTAGTCTGTGCAAGCGAGATCAGAAGATTCACAAGAGGGCTGTGAATGCTGTTGAGCCGGCAGTCCCACGCTACTTACGATGGTCTGAGCAGCCCATAGTGTGGAGTAGGGAGGATCATCCTCCTCAGGTGGATAACTCGGGCCACTTGGCCTTAGTGGTGGCTCCCCAAGTGGGAGGTTATAAGTTCACAAAGGTGCTCATGGATGGAGGCAGTAGCATCAACATCCTCTATCATGAGACTTTTCGCCGTATGGGGTTAGTTGATAAGAACCTCAGCCAGTCAAACACTATCTTCCATGGTGTGGTACCTGGTAAGTCGGCTTATCCAGTCGGCAAGATCGAATTGGAAGTGGCTTTTGGGGATGAGAATAACTACAGGGTGGAGAAATTGACCTTTGAAGTGGTCAAGATAAGAAGTCCATACCATGCTATATTTGGACGGCCGGCTTACGCCAACTTCATGGCACGGCCGTGTTATGTGTATTTACAGCTCAAGATGCCGGGTCACAATGGGACCATTACGGTTCACGGAAGCCGGAAGGTGGCTCTGGAGTGTGAGGAAGGTGATGCAGCTTATGCAGAGTCTGTTTGTGCTACAGAGGAGTTGAAGTTTTACAAAGACAACGTTGACCCAACAGATATGACCTCTCTGAAGAAACCAACTACGGAGACTGAGCCGGCAATGAAATTTAAGTCGGCTGATGAAACTAAGCTTGTTGATTTTGTTCCAGGAGATTCATCTCAGTAGTTTAGCATCAGTGCCAATCTGGATCCAAAATAGGAAAGCGCGCTCATCGAGTTCATCCATGAGAATAGGGACATCTTCGCATGGAAACCTTCTGACATGCCAAGTGTACCTAGAGAACTCGCTGAGCATACTCTCAATGTTGATCCGAAATTTAAGCCGGTCAGACAGTTCCTTCGACGGTTTAATGAGGAGAGGCGGAAAGCCATTGGTGAAGAAGTGGCCCGGCTCTTGGCGGCCGGGTTTATTGTTGAAGTCTTTCACCCGGAGTGGTTAGCTAACCCGGTGCTCGTGCTCAAGAAGAATGGCACCTGGCGGATGTGTGTGGACTACACGGACTTAAACAAGGCGTGTCCGGCTGATCCTTTTGCCCTCCCCCGTATCGATCAAATCATTGATGCTACGGCAGGTTGTGCACGCTTAAGTTTCTTGGATGCTTATTCCGGATATCATCAGATTAAGATGGCAGTTAAGGACTAGGAGAAGACGGCGTTCATCACTCCTTTTGGAGCCTTCTGCTATGTGTCTATGCCCTTTGGACTCAAGTGTGCGCAGGCGACTTACCAGCGTTGTGTACACAATTGTCTTCATAAGCAGATCGGGCGCAATGTTCATGCATACGTGGACGATATTGTGGTTAAATCCATCAAAGAGGAAACCCTGATAGATGATTTAAGAGAAACCTTTGATAATCTCCGGGTCTATAAGATGATGCTTAACCCGGCCAAGTGTGTCTTTGGTGTTCCTGCAGGCAAGCTCTTGGGTTTCTTGGTTTCTGACAGAGGCATTGAGGCTAACCCGGAGAAGATCAAGGCCATCACCTCCCTGGCTAAACCGGCGTGTATAAATGATGTTCAGCGCTTGGCGGGTCGCATCGCTGCTTTAAGCCGGTTTATAAGCCGTTTGGGTGAAAAGGCCATGCCCTTATATCAGTTGATGAAGAAAACTGATAACTTTGTCTGGAATGATGCAGCTAATACCGCTTTTGAAGAATTGAAGAAACAACTGGCAGAGCCCCCAGTCCTTGCTGCTCTGGTTGATAAGGAGCCCTTACTACTGTATGTGGCGGCAAACGCACGAGCAGTCAGCGTGGCTATTGTGGTGGAGCGCAAGGAGGCGGGTAAGGAGCATCCGGTTCAGCGGCCGGTTTATTATGTCAGCGAAGTGCTCATTGAGTCTAAACAGCGGTACCCGCATTGGCAGAAGCTTGTGTATGGTGTGTTCATGGCGAGCCGGAAGCTTAAGCATTATTTTCAGGGTCATCCCATCACTGTGGTCAGTTCTGCCCCTCTTGGTGATATCATTCAAAACAGAGAGGCCACAGGGAGAATTGCTAAGTGGGCTATAGAACTTGGACCCCATGGTCTCAAATATGTGCCACGCACTGCTGTTAAATCTCAGGCTTTGGTGGATTTCATCAATGATTGGACAGAATCACAAGTGCCCGAGCAGAAGCCGGATAACACATATTGGACTATTCACTTTGACGGGTCCAGGCAGTTGGAGGGCTCGGGGGCTGGTGTTGTATTAGCCTCCCCTAAAGGTGACAAGTTCCATTATGTGTTACAGTTGATGTTTCCTTGCACTAACAATGCGGCTGAGTACGAGGCCTTGCTCCACGGTCTTCGGATGGCTAAGGAGATGAGCTTGAGCCGGGTAAGGTGCTTCGGCGATTCAGACTTGGTGGCTCAACAGGTATCAGGCAAGTGGGACTCTAAGGACCCTCTAATGGCGGCTTATCGCCGCGAAGTTGATGCCATTGCGGGGCACTTTCAGGGCTACCAAGTAGAGCACATTGATCGCAGGAAGAACGAGGCGGCTGATGCTTTAAGCCGGCTAGGCTCTCAGCGAAAGCCGGTGCCGCCTAACACTTTCCTGGATGTCCTGTATAACCCTTCGGTTAAGTTGCCTACAGAGGAGGACCTGGCTATCCCTGACCCGGAGGCACGACTGGTGGCGGCTCTTCATGTCATACCAGACTGGGCAATGCCATATCTGGCTTATATAACCCGGGGAGAGTTGCCTGAGGATGAAACTTTGGCCAGGCAAATAACCCGGCGGGTTAAGTCAATGATCATCATCGATGGTGAGTTACATCATCGCAGTGTTTCAGGGGCATTTCAGCGTTGTATCTCCCCTGAGGAAGGCCAAGAGATCTTGCGTGAGATCCATGAAGGGGATTGTGGCCATCACGCCGGCTCAAAATCCCTTGTAGCCAAGGCTTTCCGTCATGGTTTTTATTGGCTGACGGCTCATGCTGATGCAGAGGACTTGGTCAGTAAATGTGATGGTTGCCAAAGGTTCTCACGACGGGCTCATGTGCCGGCTCAGGAGTTGAGGATGATCCCAATCACTTGGCCCTTTGCGGTCTGGGGGCTTGATATGGTTGGGCCTTTTAAACGGTCCAAGGATAAGAAGACCCACCTCTTGGTGGCAGTTGACAAATTCACAAAGTGGGTGGAAGCTGAGCCAGTTAGCAAGTGCGATGCAGCCACGGCGGTTCAATTTATGAAAAAGGTGATTTTCCGCTTTGGTTTTCCACACAGCATTATAACTGACAATGGCACCAATCTCTCCAAAGGCGCCATGGAAGAATTTTGTCAACGAGAGCATATCCGACTTAATGTTTCTTCAGTGGCTCATCCTCAATCCAATGGTCAGGCTGAGAGAGCTAATCAGGAGATTCTAAAGGGTATCAAGCCCCGGCTTTTGGTCCCTTTGCAGCGGACGCCGGGTTGTTGGGTGGAGGAGTTGCCCTCCGTCTTATGGAGTATCAACACTACTCCTAACAGGTCTACAGGCTTCACGCCTTTCTTCATGGTTTATGGAGCAGAAGCAGTCCTTCCTAGTGACATCCGTCACGACTCACCTCGCGTGGCGGCTTACGTTGAGACGGATAATGAACAGGCGCGTCAAGATGCTCTTGACTTGTTGGATGAACAGCGTGATGTGGCAGCAGCCCGGTCAGCGATTTACCAACAAGACTTGCGCCGTTATCATAGCCGCCGGGTCAAATCCCGGGTCTTCCAGGAAGGCGACCTTGTGCTCCGGCTCATCCAGGATCAAACAGATGCACACAAGTTATCCCCACCTTGGGAAGGGCCCTTTGTGGTCAGCAAGAACTTGCACAACGGGTCATATTACCTCATTGATATTCGGGAGCACAAAGATTCACGTAAATCTGAGGAAGAGACCCGTCGGCCGTGGAACATAGCTCAGCTTCGGCCTTACTACACTTGAGCTACCAGCTCTCGTGGTGTACATACTTATCTCAGCCATGTATATATTATGATAAGCAATAAAGCAGGACCTCTGTCCTTTTCTCTCCTCCAAATATGTGTGTGTTGTTTTTATTACAAGATTACATGCTGACTTAAAGGAGGATCCGGCTTACGATCGTATTCGAATCTAGCCGTACGCAGTAAAGTCACTTAGGGGCTTCCTGTTCAAACATGGGTCGTATTCGAACCAAAGAGAACATAGCTGTCGGTACCCATTTGATTGGCAAAGTGCCGAGCTCATTGGGAGGTTATCTTTGGTCATATTTGAATCATAGTTTAACCCCTCTGAGAACCGACGTGGATCGTATTCGAATCAACATCGTTAAACAATTTTAAATCATTTGGGGCTTCCTGTTCAAACATAGGTCGTATTCGAACCAAAGAGCATAGCTGTCGGTACCCTCTTGATTGGCATCGCCACACTCACTGGGGGCTATGTGATCGTATCCGAATCTTAGCTTAACCCCTTTGGGCCGGGTTTCTGGTCGTATTCAAACCGGAAGCCCCTAAGTTCTTATATTTTATCACAAGTTTACTCTGATTACGTCAAGGTGTGTCCTGCCGGGTCTCACTTGCCGGCTTAATTTTGGTTTATCTTGTTAGTTGAACATCATGGATGTCATCAAGGCAAGTAAATTAGTGTTAAGGTACCAACCGTGCTACCCGGGTTATTTAAACCGGAAGTATGCTTACAGGCCGTTAAGTGTGTTATCACGGCTATGTTCATAGTATAATTAAGGACCACTCTTTTTTGATTCGTATTCCGGGTTATCCATCTCAAACACCTGATTCTCAGGGCGGTAAGCCGCCTTGAGACTTGTGATTTGCCTTTCTATGTAGATACTTAACGGCACCTTTTAAGGTTGAGAAGGACAAAGGGATGATTATGACCCGGAGAAACATCAAAATGATAACTTCAAGGGATTTCAGCATTCATTACGTGCACGATGGCACGGCAGAGATAAATTGTTGCACCTATTCTATTACAAAATTCATCAAGTCTCAAGGATGGAGCATTGTTCGGTGAACCGCCAGCCGATTTATGATGCCTGCTGAGTCGAAGTCTCCGGCTCGTTCCTGTCCTCTCCTCCGGCTGATCCCAAGACTTGGAAAGTTGATGACTTCCAGTCGATGCCGCGGAGAGCTTCGAATTGGGCTTCTTCATCAATTAACCCCGCCGGGTCAATCTCTGGGGCAAAGGTGTGCTGACGAGCCGGCGGAATTAAACTCAGGTCTTCATAACGAGGGGTTGGAATCCTCTGATTCTCCGCATTGTAGCCCGGCTGGTACTTGGTTAGATCAGTGTCGTCCCCGATAAGGGTGGCCACCGGGCGTACAGCCTTCACGCACGCTGCGAAGTCCTTCTGATCGAATGCTGAGCCGTCTTCCTTCAGGCTTGGATAACCCAGGGCGATGTCCGCCGGGTCTAGCTCCGGCAGAAATGCCTTGGCCCGGCTCAACGCGGCGATCGCTCCGGCTCTCGCAGAGGCCCGTCGCAGCTCTTGGATCCGCTGAGGCAGAACGGCGAGCCGGCGCAGGACTTCGGCCAGATGAGTTGGCACCTCGTTGGATAGGGCCACCACAGCTAAAGCGCGTTGTGACCCGGTGTAGAGCTGTTCCACCAGGGTGTACACGGCCTTTAACTTGGTGACCACGCTCTGGTTGAGGTTGGCACTCCTGGGACCTGTTTAACAGAATCAGATAAGCCGGTGACAAGGATGAATCATGACATATACAAACTTGATGAAAGCCGGTGAGGCGACTTACCAAAGATAGCAGCCACCATTTGGGAAACCTGGCGCTTTAGGCCGGAGAGCTCGGCGGTCTTCTCAGCGAGGGCCTTCTCCGCCTGTTCCGCCCGGGTCACCAGTGCGGCCTTCTCTTCGACCCAGGCTTTTCTCTCAGCATCAAATTTAGTCTTCAACTTTTCTTGAGTGGCGATGCTGGATACAAACTTGGCGTTTGCCTTCCGGGTCTCCATCTCCTGCATCTTTAGCCGGCTCTTGAGATCCGCAAGATCCGCCTCTAGTTTCTTGCCAGCAGCCTGTATATGTTTCCGGATTACTTAACAGTCATTATATAAGTCCCAAGCGCTTTCCAAGCAAAGACTCTTGGCACTTGGGGGCTAATGCATATTGAACGTATCTATCTACATACCGCCGGCTCAGTTGAGTAAGCCGGAACCTAAGTCTACAACATATTCAAGTATAAGTCGTCGACTTGGGGGCTAGCATGGCAAAGGTAACTATGCGGTAAGGTAAGAAGACAGCAGAAGGATACCTCAGATTTTTGTTGGATCTGGGTGACCATGGCAACCTCGGCGTCCCGGCTCTTGTGTACTTGGTTGATGTAGCCAGAGACGAGCTCTCCAATGCTCAAGTCGGTGTAGCCGGAGAGGTCCAAGTTCACCCGGTGGGGCTGCAGCAACTCCCCCTTTGCGGAGCATTTGGCCAACGCGGTCGGTCTCCCCAGCTCAACGAATTCCGTTCGGGTGATTACCACGTCCGGTTCGTCTGCTGGTGGAGCTGAGCCGGAGGCCTCCGGGTTAAAGCTTCAGTCGTTGCCTTGGTAGCCGGGGCAGGGGCCTCAGGCGCCGTGTCCATTGGAGTGGTGGCTTCGGGGGCGGAGGCAGCTGGCGGCTCTTGAGCCATCGCCTCCGGGTCAGGTAAGTCTGGCACTCCGGCTGACCTGGTCTTCTTCACTCTTTTGGTGAGCTTTGCCTGGGCACTGAAAAGACAGAAGTGTTAGACACACAAAGAGTAAGTACAGACAAGATAATGTAAGAAGATTGTTGTTACCCGGGCGCAGTCTTGAAGGCCGGCAGATTTGACTGCATGGAGTCACCCGAAGAGGGGGAGGTCTCCTGATAATTGGAGTCAGAAGAGTTGAGTGGCTGACGGATAACACCCGCCAATGGATGAAAAGGGTACAAGTGAGAAAAAACCTCAGTGCGACGCTTCCTTGTTGCGTCGGGTAACCCGGCGGAGAGGTCAGTGTCCTTGCGGGCCCGGGTGTGACGCCGGCTTTCGTGAACCTGCTGCTTCAAAAGAAATTGAGGGTCTTGATGAGCTAAAGGATGTGAAAAGCTTACTTTCCGGGTTACTCTTCGGACTTTCAGCTATGGCAAGGGCTCCGAGTCGGAGGAAAGTGACATTACCTCTTCAACCACCGGGTTACTGGCGCCGGTGTCATCCTGTCAATGAGCAAGTGTTGATAAGGCGGACAGCAACAAACAACGAATATAGCAAGAAGTTAAAGGTTTTAGGGTTACCTCTGACTCGGAGCTGTCGCTTAATTGCATTAGCTCCGAAGCAGTGGGTCTGCTTCCCTTTTTGCGAGGGGCGGCTTTCTTGGCGGCTTTCTTCGCCTTCCTGGCCTTCTTGGCCGCTTCATGGTCATATTTGACCCGCCAGAACTTATCATCAGCCTGAAAGATACAATGATTGATTCTTAAAACGGTTCAGATAAAGGTTATACACAGACGAAGATAAAAGTTAAAGTCAGCGGCTTACCGCTGGGGCTGGATTGGTCTTGCAGAAGGGGGCTAACCCGTTTCTTCCGCAATCTGCCAGGCTCTCGTTTAGAAGAGCCTTGGTCTCTTCCTCTGCAACGTCTTCTGGAAGATCATTGCGACTGTGCCTCTGCGGGTCATCCTTTCGCCCGGTGTACTCACACATTAAGCCGGGGCGGCGGCTCAATGGGATCACCCGCCATGAGATCCAGACCCGGACCAGGTCAATTCCGTTCAGACCGTTGCCTAGCAGGGCCTTGATCTTATTGATAGTTGGAAGCAGAGGCTGGCGTTCTGCTGCAGTCAGTTTGCCCGACAGCGGATGAGTCGGCTCTAGACGTGTTGGGCGAAAGCCGGGCAGCGGGTTTTCATCAGCCGGAGACGTATCTTGGCAGTAGAACCAAGTCATATTCCAGTCCTTGGGGTGGCTCGGCGGCTCTGCATAAGGGAACAGACAGTCCCTACGCCGTTGAATGGAGATGCCACCTAACTCCAGACTTGGCCCGTTGGCGCATTCATTCTGGCTGTTTAAATAAAATAGCTCTCTGAAGAGCAGCAGACTAGGCTCTTCTCCAAGGTACACTTCGCAAAAGACTTGGAAGTTGCAGATGTTGGATACGGAGTTGGGTCCTATATCCTGAGGCCGTAGGTCAAAGAAGTTGAGCACGTCCCTGAAAAAATTTGAGCCGGGCGGTGCGAAGCCCCGGCTCATATGATCCGCGAAAATCACTACCTCCCCGTCCCTCGGCTGTGGTCTTTCTTCTGACGGGTCAGGGGCACGGTATGACATCACTTCCTTCTTGGGCAGATATCCGGACTTAACAAAATTGCCTAGGGTCTCGTCGGTGACGTTGGACCTCATCCAGTTGCAAGTGATGGGAGCCTTAGGAGGCATGGTGAAAGTTGGTGGTCTATGACAAAGGGGAAAAATGTCCGGGTTAATTATAAGCCGGCAATATGCAGTTTAAACTAAGGTGGCGGCTTATGAAGGGGACTAATGATATATACTCAATTAAGCTGGAGAATTCTACAAGGCATGGTTCTCTTTAAACCGGAGGATTCTACAACGCGAGGGTTCTTTAACCCGGGATTGTAAGCCGCCAAGATTCAGTGGTTGCAGTTTTTACTAAGTATGGTAAAACAGGTTTCACATATGGCAGTAACTTTTTTGGATCAAAATGGTCGGGTGAAACGAAAATTTTCTAGACCTAGAAACAGACGAGCGGATGTTCTTGAGCTCGAACGAAGCATCTATACAGTAGAAGAAGATCTACTGGCACTTAAAATGAGGCCTAAACAACTACCGCACTAGTTTTATACAAGGCTAAAGATCAAACAAGTGCAGTGACTACGAGAACTACCGAGGTTTGCGGACAATGGCGAAGAACACGGATGAACTGTTTGAACTCTACCGCAGATCTGTTCTAACAAGGCAGAAGAGACTCACCAGAGTTGGAGAAGAGCGGAAGTCGCCGCCGTTTATCTGGTCCGAGTCAGGGTGATGCAGCGGCCGGGTTGATGAAGATCGGGGGCGCGACGGCGGCGGCAGTGGCAGAGCTCAGGCAGAGGAGCGACGGAGCGAGGAGGAAGAAGAGAGCGTGAGAAGAGCCCGTTGGGCCGGCCTATTTATAAGGCGAGATCATAAGTGGGCGCGAGATTCGAGGAGACCACGGCGTGGTTATCTCCCCCCCACGACGCCTCAATTTTCGGAATGACAGTAAAAGCAAAGATCCGTTGCGGATCTGGCGGAGTAAAAAACGGACTTAATGGAGGATGACGTCACGGCGGATTATCCGGAGTCCAGAGGATGACGTCACTCCGGGTTATGGCCTTCACATGAATGGTAAGCCGGAGATTTTTTCTGTCAGAAGAGTTGAAGATTGACATGAGCCGGCTCAAATCAATCTGGGGCCTAATGTTGAGGATATAGACCTTAGAGTCACCCGCCAGGAGGGGCCGGGTTACTCGTACGGTCATTGCCAGAAGCCCGGAGCCAAGTTTCAAGATGATGGACCAGAGATGGGCTGAGACCCAGATATGGCTTAAGGCCCGTAGTTACAATCATTATTATAGTAGAACTTGTAGCGTAAGGCAAGCATAGTTTAGAGTCCGAGCCGGACACTCCTATGAGCCGGCCGGGACTCTAAGGGCTGCTGGGCGTGTTCCTCCCTATATAAAGGGACGACCCGGCAGCGGTTTAAGGGCGACAACAATCTCATCGAAAGCCGGGCATAGCTGTTTAGCTCCCTGGCGATCGTAACCCTAATCAATATCACCTCAAACTGGACGTAGGCTTTTACCTTCACCGTAAGGGGCCGAACCAGTATAAACGCTCGTGTTCCTTGTCCCACATAACCCCTTCAAGCTTCCTAGTTGCGATGGCTCCACGACTAAGTCCTAGCTCGAGGACATCTGCCGTGACAATTCCACGACAGTAACATTGTGAACTTATGCATAGGGGTTGGCACACGTTTTCGTCTTGACTCTTCGGTAGAAACTTTGGGGCACTCTTTGAAGTTCTTTGTGTTGGTTGAACAGATGAATCTGAGATTGTGTGATGCATATCGTATAATCATACCCACGGATACTTGAGGTGACATTGGAGTATCTAGGTGACATTAGGGTTTTGGTTGATTTATGTCTTAATGTGTTATTCTAGTACGAACTCTATGATAGATCGAACGGAAAGAATAGTTTCATGTTATTTTACTACGGACTCTTGAATAGATCGATCAGAAAGGATAACTTTGAGGTGGTTTCGTACCCTATCATAATCTCTTCGTTTGTTCTCCGCTATTAGTGACTTTGGAGTGACTCTTTGTTGCATGTTGAGGGATATTTATATGATCCAATTATGTTATTATTGTTGAGATAACTTGCACTAGTGAAAGTATGAACCACTTGTTTGCTAGCTTTGCAATACCGTCTGTGCTCACTTTTACCACTTGTTACCTTGTTGTTTTTATATTTTTAGATTACAAAAACCTATATCTACCATCCATATTGCACTTGTATCACCATCTCTTCGCCGAACTAGTGCACATATACAATTTACCATTGTATTGGGTGTGTTGGGGACACAAGAGACTCTTTGTTATTTGGTTGCAGGGTTGTTTGAGAGAGACAATCTTCATCCTACGTCTTCCACGGATTGATAAACCTTAGGTCATCCACTTGAGGGAAATTTGCTACTGTCCTACAAACCTCTGCACTTGGAGGCCCAACAACGTCTACAAGAAGAAGGTTGCGTAGTAGACATCACGCGCCACTCGCATCGCTGACGGGCTGCCTCTGGACTCACCGGAGCCGAAGGAGGAGGAGCCGGGGGAAGAGGAGGAGGATATGGCCCAGATGGAGATGGAGGAGCCGGAGCAGCTGCCGGGCTTCAACATGGACCAGGCGGAGGCGGAGTTCGCCGTCGCCTAGTCTGACGAGATGGCGGAGCAGCAGACCATCCTGGAGTCTATCCAGGATGAGGCCTATGTGGAGGCCAACCGGGCGGGAGTAGGCGGAGTCCGACGCGCTCTTCGCCGAACTCAACGCGGAGATAGAGGCGGAGCAGCCGGAGGCGCCGAAGCTGCCGCCCATGCTGCCGAAGCCAGGCACGAAGATCGTCGACATCTCCGGCAACAAGTAGCTAGGTGATCGACGTAGTACGTATGTTTCTTTTAGTTTGCATGTCTTTGTATGGATTTGAGAATCTAGGATTTAAGAATCTAGTATGAAATGTCCGGTTGCAACTATGAAAATTTAAGGCATGCCCAGTCAGTGCGCCCGAGCGCGTCCGCGGACGTTTGAGAGGCCGGATTTGCCAAGTCCGGCTATAGATGCTCTAAACCACACATCCCTTGTAGATGCTCTATCATTGTAGACATCCCATTATGAACCACATACCGTTGTGTATATATATGTATTTTAGAGCGGAGATTCACTCATTTTAGTTTGTATGTGCCCATAGTGAAATCTCTCCCAAGACTTGTATTTAGGAACGGAGGAAATATTTAGTACTGCCCAGACGTCTTATATTTATTAGGAATGGAGGTAGTACAACTTTAGTACTATGTCAGCGACAAGGGAGTAAATGCCAATATATTTTTCTATGAAGTTAGTCCAACATGGAAAAGTTAAATTTTAAAAATAGTGTTACCAATTTTCCTGGGGAAGACAATCACAACATCGACCACAAGCGCGCAATGGTCACGCGAAACTTAGACAGACAAGTAGCTTACAACATTCGTGAGATCGAACATGCACGCCCTTTATACTTTTCCAACTAGAAACACAAAATAAGATAGTTGAATCTGATCAAATAGATTGGGCATGCAGGATACAAGGATATTAACGTCACATAGAGGCTGACTATCCACAAATTCATCTCTAACACTTCGTTGCCTCACTTGTAGAAGTCAAAATCTGTATCAGGCTTCTTCACGTTGGTTCGGTAACCCTTCTCGAAGTCCTTGGGGAGAATAACATACCGATTTTTCCGAACAGCATGCATGCCAGCTTCCTGACAAATAGCGGTTATCTGAAAAAGAACGACACGATGAGTATTAAACAGGATTCCAGCAATTACATAACATGTATAATAAGACGTTACTACTGCTATTATAGGTGTCGATATGAATCGAATCTAAGGCAGGCACAAGGCACATTTACTATGATAAACTTGAAGGGCAAAGGATTTAAATGATTGTTATCATGACCAAATTAATCAGAGGCAATGAAACTTCTTATGATGCACTAGGACCAAGTGAAGGTCTAAAGACTCTTCAACATAATGAAAAGGTACTCACATCTGCCGCACTGATTTTATCCGGTCTGGAGACATAATCTTCCAAGTCAACCTCGTCACTCAAATTCATTTTAGAAGTACAAACCTGAAAGGAAGGAAGCCATCATAATTACCAGATGCACAGGCAAACATATAATCTTAGAAAGGACCAAGAAATTAAGATTTTCAATAGCTAACTATTGTTTTTAAAATGCAAGCTCGTAACCAATTAGTTAATAGTCAGAGCTCTAGGTCAATTTATCCATAATAACTATGGTACAAAAAATCACCGGTGCAACCAAAAGATGTGCCTTGTTAAGCAACATTTTTTACAGATCAATGTTTGAGAGCCATTTAATGCTCTAAAGATAATGACTGCAAGTGCAACTATGAAATACAAGACCATCAATACAAACTACTACATTCAAATTATTATGTAATATAGAGAAGATTTTCCAAACAAGAAGTATCAGCAACATCTTTGAAAAGCATACCAAATAAGCATTTACAAAGAAACTTACTTGGAAAACAAGCCTCTTCTGCCTCCGGTCTGGCAGAGGGAACTCAATTTTCCTGTCCAGTCTTCCTGGACGCAGAAGAGCAGGATCTAGAGTATCTGCCCGATTGGTCGCCATTATAACCTTCACATTCACTGTTTGATCAAATCCGTCCATCTGCATTGCATACAAAATTGACAATGAGATACTACACCTCAAGGCATGAGAAAGTTGCAAGTAATAGCCTTAACTTATTGCCTTTTCAGGAAGTTACTTCCTATCCTTAAAACCCACAGGTATTAATTCTAAGAGCATGTATAGATTTTGTCAAATCAGAATTAAACAATTGAGCTTTGCAATGTAAGTCAGTGACTTTTTCTTCACTTACATCTATATGCATGTTCCGAATGCATTTTTTTTTCAAGGATTTGAAGTGGCAAATAACTTGAGTTCCAGTAAATTTATTATAGCTGGAAACTTTACCTGATTGAGCAGCTCCATCAAAATACGCTGAACTTCTCGGTCAGCCCCAGTCTGAGCATCGAATCGGGCAGTTGCTATAGCGTCAACCTCATCAATGAATATTATAGCCGGGGCATTCTCTTTAGCTAAGCGGAATACATCTCGAACCATCCTTGGGCCCTAAGATGAGATAAATTATGCAATGCATCAACAAAAGAACTGATAAGTAGAAAACAGAAGAAAAGCTTCACATACAAAATTCTTGTGTAAACCCTAATAAGGATGTATGAACCACTTGATACCAGAAACATTCAGAAGCATACTAATATCATTGACAGCATGAATTGTAGGCTATATTCACATTAGTTTACTTGCCTTGGTAATGCATAAACTAATAATATAATTTGCATGTAAGATGTATACAGAATACAAACAAAAAGGAAGTTGCATCAGATGTTCACAGGCACTGCTTAAGTAAGTTTTATTATTCTTGTCTTATTGTCTTAAAAACAAGTGCAATTTTTTTGCAAACTGGGAATCTTGAGCATATAAACAAGGAAACCTAACAATCTAGGCATCTATTACATTGTCAAATCTTAACACATGCAATAATTTTTGTAACAACAAAAGGACAACCAAATGCAGAAACAAGGTTACTAAATGAATGCTAAAACTATCCACATCTTACCTCACCCAAGTACTTCTGCACAAACTCTGAACCAACCACTCTGATAAAAGCAGCAGTAGTGTGATGTGCCACAGCTTTAGCAAGCATGGTCTTGCCAGTGCCTGGAGGACCATAGAGAAGCACCCCTCTTGGAGGATCAATACCAATCTGCTTGTACAACTCATGGTGTGTCAATGGTAGCTCAACTGCCTCCCGAATTTCTTGTTTTTGAATATCACATCCTCCAATGTCCTGGACATAATCACAACATAACAAATTGTTAATGAATTTCCTTTATTTACTGTATGAAATAACTGCAGTAAGTAACAAAGATACAAATTACATAATAAAAAATGAAAAGTTCAGGCCATGTTATGCACACAATTGTCAGCAAACATTTTAATAAAATCTTCGATCTTGGTTAGCATTAAGGATAGGAAAATAAGACATATGATCAAATCACTTGCACGGACATACAGATGCTGAAGACTGACTGGCTGAGCTTCTACTGAAGATGAAGTTTATATGTTTCTGATGTTTCTTTGCTTTTACTAATTTTATGCTGTATTAAGCAATTCAAGCATAGAATGTACTAACACCTACTCGGTTCTACTGTGTAACATGCTCCACAATATAGCACAGCCCCTTCCAGATAATCGGACATGTGTATCCCAGGCTGGCTTTGCGTGTTCTCTCTCGGCCACTCACTACTGTTAACGCTCTTCCTCTCTCTGGATCGCTGGTTGTGTGATGTGTGAGGTGAACTGAGAACTGAAAATACTACTCCCTCCGTTCCTAAATATAAGTCTTTCTAGAGGTTACACTATGGACTACATACGGAGCAAAATGAATGAACCTACACTCTAAAATATGTCTATATACATCCGTATGTAGTTTGTAGTGGAATCTCTTAAAAGACTTATATTTAGGAACAGAGGGAGTACTTAAGTAAATTCCCACAGACACCATGCGGAGAAAACAAAATCTGTATCCTAACAACAATTATACACCGATTTCAGTAACCGCGATGGAACAACAATCGTGGTGGGGGACTAATAGATCCCTAAAATCTGGAACTAAATTATCCTCCACGGGGATTTAGATAGACAAGGTAAACAAAATTCCTTGGGGCACATACGGATCTGAGAAATCCATGAGAAACTCACCGAATAAAGGACGTTGGGCTTCTCCGACGAAGCGAGCAGCGAGATGCTGGAGTCGGCCTCGGGCGGCAGCACGTCGACGAGCGCGTTGGAGTGGCGGTGCAGGGCGACGGACGCCGACGGCTTGAGCAGCTCGCGGTTGATGGTGCTGAGGATCCGCACGTAGTAGTTGCTGCCGGTGGTGGACCCGACGATGCCGTTGTTGCCGTCGACCATCTCCATGAACTGGCCGATGACGAGGGGCACGGACTGGATCCGCTTGACCTCCTCCTGCGCGCGCAGCAGCTCGCGCTTCAGGTTCTTCTGCTCGTCCTTGACGTACTCCTCCTGGATCTCGACGAACTCCATGTGGCGCTGGAGCGATTTGAGGCGGCCGTAGAGGTCGTCGTCGTCCTCGGCCGCGGCGGAGGAGGAGGCGCAGTGGGCGGCGGTGGCGGGGTAGGAGGGCGGGGGCGCCGACGGGAGGGCCGCGGGAGGGTTTGCTGCGGTCGCCATGGCTAGGGTTTGGTGGCTGGAGGCAGGGTCGGGCTTTTTTTAACACGAGACTGCGAGAGGGGCAGGGCAGGGCCGGGCTCGGAGGCGGAGAGGCGAGGGCGATGCGGATCAGTACTCCGGGTGCGATCATGCGATCCAGGCATCAGGACCGTTGGATCGTGAACACATGGTAAGATCAAGCACTGGTTAGACTTGGCGGAACATCTTGCACTTTGAACCCTCGAAAAAGAGGGCAACTCCAGCACGTATTGACCCTCCTTTTGGTTTAGCGGAATTTTATAGGAATTATATGGTCTCCTTTGGTTTATAGGATTTTTTAGGAATTTAAAATAATACTATACAAGTTTTGTAAGGAACTCTTATTTGAAGCTCTTTGGTTTGTAGTAAAGGAAAAACTTTTCCTCAACCGACGGATAACTGGGTTTCTTCTGTCACCTCCGTTGCATGATGCGTGTCCAGTGAGGGTCTGCCACCGTCGTCACACCCAACCTTATCCCAATAGATGCGGCTGACCATACGTGATTGATCCCTCCACGAGTCTTCTTCCCCTAGAAATCCCCATTAATTTCTTCTCGCCAACTGTCGGGTGGTAGGTGCGACATATGCCAACGGGTGGCTTATCATTGTGGGAGCCAGTAAGACGTCGCCGGTGCCTGGAAACGGGATGAGGCGAAGACATGCACGCCGGCGAATCTTACCCAAGTTCGGGGCTCTCCGTGGAGATAACACCCCTAGTCCTGCTCTGCGGGGTCTCCGCATGATCACTAGATCAGTACAAGTAGCTACAAGTGCTCCTTGAGCTGTTTGGCTAGAGGAAGAAGGGCAAGGCTAGCTCTCCTTTTCTCTCTATGGTGCGTGAAATTCTATGAGATCAACCATTTGCATGGGTGCCCCGGGGGGTTTATATAGGCCTACCCCTCAGGGGTACAATGGTAATCCGGTTAGGTGCGGGTCCTAGCTGTCAGTGTCTATGCAGGCCGGCCCCATCGTTTGGGGGCTTTGTCGGCGGCTGGTTACTGTTGCCTCGCCTCTGATGACGAGGGCTTTGTCGAGGTAAGCGTGGCTACAGTGCCGCCACCTTGCGGGCTCTCACTGTAGCCTCACCTCGTCTTGTCTCCTTAATGAGGCACACGTTTCGAGGGAGGGGGGTAGCCGGCTATTGGGAGCCGGCTACGCCCCTAGCCGACTAGGGGAGGCCGGGCCGCCTTCGAGTGTCTCTCTGGCTAAAGGGGCCCGCCGCCCGCGGGCCGTACTGGCGCCTGTCGTGGGTGACGTCGTGGTTAACATGGCTACAGTGCCGCGCCGGACGGGAGATGGCTGGCCCGTACGGCGCCCTGTGGCCATGCCTGCTTCGGGATTCGGGGGTAGTGGGCTGCACTACGGCCACGCCCCGTCTTATCACCATTATGTGGATACAGTCTTGGTGGGTGCAGTCTTGGCCGGCTTCTGGGAGCCAGCTTTCTTCATGGCCGGCTTCTGGGAGTCGGCTTTCTTTATGGCCGGCTTCTGGGAGTCGGTCCTCTTGGGGCCGGCTCCCTGGAGTCGGCTATCACGTATCTTTCTTAGGGAAGGTTCCTGAGGCCGGGTCGCCTTCTAGTAGTCGGCCCTGGGGATGGCCGGCCGGGGGAAGGCGGCCCTGCGCTCTGTATTCTTGAAGGCTTGAATGGCCTAGTAATTTCTCTAAAGAGCCAGGGGGAGTCGGTTAGGCTACCCGTGGCCATTTACTCCGACAGTAGTCCCCGAAGCTGGTTGGGCTTCGAGGCTGAGAGGAGGTCGAGAAGCTCGGTCAGCTTCTTATCTTGACGAGCCAGCAGCTGGGAGCCGGCTTCGGTTGGGCGCGCCGTCTGTTGGCGCGTGCGCCGGGCTGTGGGCCGGCCGCTCGCCGCCTGCGAACCACGTGGCATCCCTTGGCTGAAAAGAGCCTGCCAGCCCACGCGCGCGACAAGACGCTGCCGCAGGTCGGGGGCCCACCACTCCCGCGCCCAGCCCGGGCGCGGATTCTCTGCGGCCCAAAGCCGTCCGCACGTCTTCCTGCGGCGGTTTCCGCACGTCTTTAGGGCGCAGTAATCGCGGGACGTGGGGGAGTGGGCGCAGTTAATCCCACGTCCCACCCCACGCCTCGCCTCCTCGGCTTCGCCGCATGAGGCTATAAGTAGGGGGAGGAGGGGAAGCGGCAGACGCTCGCATGCTCCTCTCCTCTCCGCCATCTTCTTCCTCCTGCTTTCCCTCACAGCAGTGTCTCACTGCCGCGCCATCCCACCATTCTTTTCCCTGCCGCCGCGCTCGCTCTTACCGGCCTCACGCCGCCATGCAGCACGGCGGGGACTGGGACGGCTCCAACGTCCATGTGGACCACGTCGAGTTCCTCCGCAAGACGCGGCGGCTGCCCGGCGCGGATAAGGTGCGGGTCCGTCTCGCGCCTGAGAAGGAGATCACGCCAGAGCCGGAGGAAGGCGAGCGGGTGGTCTTCCGCTCGCATTTTCTTGCGCGGCATCGGCTTGCCAGCGAGTGCTTTCTTCCGTTCCTTTCTCGAATTCTATCAACTCCAGCCGCACCACCTCACGCCGAACACGGTGGTGCTGCTGTCCGCCTTCGTCACCTTGTGCGAAGGCTATCTTGGTGTTCTCCCCACCCTCGAGTTCTGGGGGGAGTTCTTCTAGTCCAAGCTGGGCACGCGTATGCAGGGCGTGCCGGCCCAGAGTGGCACCTTCATCGCGATGCGGAGGGTGGCTGCCGACAACCCCTTCCCCGTCATCGCGCTAATCCAGTCGGTGAAGCTTTGGCAGAAGTCATACTTCTACGTGAAGAACGTCGCCCCGCAAGGTGACTACGTCAATTTGCCGGCTTATGTAGCCGGCCTGCCGGCGGGTAGGCAGCCCCAGTGGTCCTATCGGGCCGTGACGCTGACGCCGGCTGGAGCCGCGGCCGTCGCCCGACTGCGGGTGATGATCCAGTCGGAGGGCCTGACTGGGTCCGACTTGCTGGCCGCCTTCGTCGCGCGCCGGGTGCTTCCGCTTCAGAGCCGCCCTCACCTGATCTGTCAGATGAGCGGCCAGCTCGATCCGAGCCGGATGTGCACCAAGGACATGCCGCACGACGAGGTGGCCATATGGTGAACTACCTTGCGAACTGCAAGCTCTCCGCAGAATGGCGGTTTGGCAAGGAGCCATATTCCCGAGCACATCCACCGCCCACGGTATGTTCTCTTTTTCCCTTTCTTCTCTTAGTTTTGTCGCCGAGTTCCTTCTGACCGACTCTGACTAGTCGGCACGTCTCAGCAGAGCCCTCTTCTTCGGCCTGCAGGCGGGTCAGAGGCGGAGCGCCGATTCCTCCCCGACCGAACGGAGCACGACCTGGAGGACCCCGACTTGGGGGTGGCCGCCATGGATGACAACACCGAGGCAGGTGGCGGCCAAGCCGGCGGCGAGGCAGGCGGCTCCAGGCTTGGAGTCAGCTTCGAGGACTGGCCGGATGACGACGAGGCGAAAGTCGTCCCACGCCGCCAGCCGGCGGCTGGCCACGGCGCGGGTTGCTCCGCCGCGCCGCGTGCTCGGGGCGGCAGGCAGAAGCATCGTGCCGCGTCGGGCTTGTTCGGCAGTCGGCCGAAGAAGCCCAAGGGCGGGGCAGCGGCGACCAGGCGGGAAGAGGCGGCCGCGAAGGCGGCCCGCTTCCGCAAGGCGGTGAAGCAGCCGCAGACGGTGTCGGCGTAAGCGTATACTCCTTCGTGTATTCTTTCTTCTTTTCTCTAGTAGTTCCTGAATCCTTGTCCTTTCTCAAAAAACCAGGGCTCCACTGTCGCTCGAGCGGGTTGCTGCCGCCTCCGTCGTTGGATCGCCGGGAGGATCCGGGAGCACCACTCGCCGCGTGGACCCCCGTGCCGAGCTTCAGGCGGCGACGGAGCGAAACGCGCGGGAGGCGCAGGAGGAGCGGGAGGCGGAGGAGTTGAGGGCGGCTGCCGCCAAGGCGGCGCAAGAGGAGGAGGCAGCGAAGGCGCGCGCCGATGCAGCGGCCAAGGCCCAAGCGGAGGCTGCGGCCGCGGCGATGGCGGAGGGGGCCTTGCTAGTCACCCCTCAGCGCGTCGCGGCGCCTGAGGCCCCAAAGCCCCCGCCAGAAGAAGCCGGCGATGACCAGCCGGGATTGGAGAGGGAGGACGACGTCGTCGTCCCAGAAAGGGAGGTAGCACCGGCCCCGCCGACTGGGGCGACCCAAGGCGGCCGGCCTAACTTGCCGCCTGCGCAATTGGCCGGGGGCGAGTCGGCCACGAGGACTGATCTGGTGGTCCAGACGCCGTCGCGCCAGCGCGCGGGGAAGGCTGCATCGGAGCCGCAGAAGGCCGCGGGCTCCAGCTTGTCGGCCCAGGACATGGAGGCGGCCAGCGCCAGCTCGGGGTGGATGCCGGGTGGAGGGACGGCTGTGGTGAACGTGGCCGCGCAGGACGTCCGGAACCGGCTTCAAGCCCAGGCTGCGGCGCTGAGGAAATATAATGACGAGTTCCTTGCGATGCGGGCGGCCATTCGAGTTAGTCTTTTTGTCTTTACTTTTTTGATCTTGTTTTCTTCCGTGGGGGCGCGTCAGCGCACCCACTGGGTGTAGTCCCCGAGTTCCGAGTCGGCTGCTGAGCAGGCGGCTTGGAACTTCCTAGCGGGCCTTGTTTTGCTATTCTTGTTCTCATTCGCTCCTCTGCCTGACTTACAGGACTACCACAACCTCCGCGCGGCTGCCTTCAACTCCCAGGCTCGGGAGCTGACCCAGAAGACTGCTGACCTATCTGAGAGCCGGGGTAAGTGCTTCGTCTTTTATCTCACGTGGGGGCGCGTCAGCGCACCCACTGGGTGTAGTCCCCGAGATTCGGGCCGACTGCTGAGCAGTCGGGTCGGATCTTCTTTGACGACTTCTTCCTTATTGCTTCTTTCTTTTCTGCCATCCCTGCAGCGGCCAACGGCAGTCTAAGGGAGCAGCTGGGCGGGGCTCAGGCCGCCCTCCGCGCTAAGGAGGCCGAGTTTGCCGCCTTGGCACAAGAGCGTGACCGCCTGGCCAAGAGGTTGGCCGACCAGGAGGAGAGCCATAAGGCGGCCCTGAAGGCGGTGCGGGACAGCGAGGCCGCCCTCCAAGCTGAGTATGAGACAGAGGCGGCCAGCTGGGCCGAAGCGAAGCAGACGCTGATCAACGGCTATGGCCAGATCGAAGACTTGGTTGACGGTAGGCCGCCTTCCTCTTTGTCCTTGCTTCCCGCTTGCCGCTTTAGCTTGTTTTCTGACTTGGTGATTTCTCTTCTTTCTCTTTCTTCCTTGTGCAGAGTACTTCCCTGGCTACTCTACCGCCGCCAACTAGGTCGTCGAGGCCCACCGCGAGGCACAAAGGCAGGTTGGCACCGAAATCGCACCAAACGCTCGCCGGTCGCTGGAGGAGCAGCTCTTGGCGATCCAGGCCCGCCTCCAGCCGGCTCATCGCCTGCTCCGCCGGCTTCAGCGTGTTGGGGCGCAGGTGTTGGCCGCTCTCTGGCCTGGTGAAGTGATTCCCCGCACCCCCAGTCGGACTGCCGACTGGCTGGAGGTGGCGGTGGGCCGCTTCGAGGCCTGGAAGGCTTCGGCGGCTCGGTCCGGCGCCAGGCGGGCGCTGGAGTTCGCCAAGGCCTAGTATCCCGGGCTGAGTCTGGACCAGCTGGCCACCTGGCGGCAGGAGGCCGGCACGGAGCTGGAGCCGGCGCGCCCAGCTATCATCCGGCGGGCTTCGGCGATCGCCGACTACACCGACACCAGCGCCTTCGCTCCTAAGGTGGACGACAACGGTGTTGCCCAGCCGCAGGAGTGGTTCGGGCTGAACCCGGCAGACGGCGAGGACTCGGCGGAGGAGATCGACTCCAGCGACGAGGGCGAGGAGGAGGAGGAGGAGGAGGGTGACGACGTCGGGCCAGATGGTGGAGCGGCCGGTCAGCCTCAGCTTGACCGTGCCTCGAGCAACAAGGCACGCGCGGGTGCACCGCCTGCAGCCGGCGATGATCAAGCCGAGACCCGCCAGCCGGCCACTCCTCCAGCCGGTGGCGCCGTCTACACCGACTAACCTAGCTCCCACACCGCTCCCTTAGTCTAGTCTACTGCCTCTATTTTCCTGTTTTACCACTCTTGGAACAGTATTTTGTTAGGTTTGCACAATTCCACCCACTGGGGGTGTATTCGA
This sequence comes from Triticum aestivum, assembly GCF_018294505.1. NCBI lineage: Eukaryota > Viridiplantae > Streptophyta > Magnoliopsida > Poales > Poaceae > Triticum > Triticum aestivum. Next base: position 581,611,026 of record NC_057799.1, on the reverse strand, counting down.
ACTATATTGATTACCGGCCTGTTGGGGGCCTTATGTGTAAATATAATTATGCATGCGTTTGGCTTTCCCTTGTTCTTTGCTTTTCATCCTTCTGCTGTTTCCTTTGCCGCCCTCCCTTGGTTGCCGCCTCCCCAGTCGGACAGTTGCTCTGCAATCTGTGGCTCGAGAAGTGCTTGGCCAGTTGGGAGGGCAAGTACTCTAGCTTTGTTGGATTATAGCGAAGTGATTGGGAGGCCAGCCGGCCGGCTGTTTTGTCAGCCGGCAAGCGTGATTGGAGGCCGTCTTTGCGTTATATAAGTTCGTTAGTCCTTAGCCGTTTTTCATGTGGGCATCCTTTCTGCCTTTGGCTCTTGCCAGTCGGACAGTCGGTTCTTCGAACAAGAGGGCTCGGGAGCCGGCACACTACTTATCTGACTTCAGGTAGAACATTAATATAACTTAAGGCGGCCAATCCCCGGGCCGACTAGTCGAACCCGGTGCCAGACAGAAAATCAAATGTAATAATACATTCATGAATATGACGCTCGCCATTCATAGATAAAGGAGGGTAGTCCCCGAGTGCTCCTCGGGGGGCCCGTTGTTTCGTACTTAATACAAAAAGGTAGCATGATACATACTGCTTTCAACTGTAAAATCTTCTCAGGAGGTTCGCGTTCCATGGTCGCTCCGACTCCTTGCCGGAATCATCCCTCTTGCGTGCTCTTGGTTTTTGTGCGTCGATCAGGTAGTAGGAGTCGTTGCCTAGTGCCTTGCTGATGACGAAAGGGCCTTCCCAAGGGGCCGAGAGCTTGTGCTGGCCGGCTGTTCGCTGGATCAGCCGAAGCACAAGGTCGCCCTCTTGGAAAGATCTTGGCTTGACCTTGCGGTTGTGGTAACGGCGCAAACCCTGCTGGTTGATGGCGGACCGGCTGAGTGCTAACAGTCGGCCTTCTTCCAGCAGGTCGACGCCGTCTCCTCGCGCTTCCTTGGCCTCCGCCTCCGTGTACATGGTGACCCGAGGCGAGTCGAACTCGATGTCGGTTGGGATGACAGCCTCGGCACCATATACAAGGAAGAACGGAGTGAAGCCGGTTGACTTGTTAGGGGTAGTACGCAGACTCCAAAGGACAGCCGGCAGCTCATCGAGCCAGCAGTCGGCCGATCGCTCCAGTGGTACGACCAGTCGGGGCTTGATGCTGGAGAGGATGAGTCCATTTGCTCGCTCGACCTGGCCGTTTGACTGCGGGTGGGTAACGGACGCTAAGTCCAGTCGGATACCCTGCGTCGCGCAGAAACGCGCCAGTGCTCCTTTGGCAAAGTTTGTGCCGTTGTCGGTTATGATGTTGTGCGGCACGCCGTACCGAGTAGTGATGTCGGCAACGAACGTCACGGCAGTCGGCCCATTGAGCTTCTTGATCGGCTTTGCTTCGATCCACTTGGTAAATTTGTCCACAGCGACAAGCAGATGTGTCAGGCCACCGCGGGCTGTCTTGAATGGGCCCACCATGTCCAGCCCCCAGACGGCAAAGGGCCAGGTGAGGGGGATGGTCTTGAGTGCAGAAGCCGGCAGGTGTTGCTTGGAACTGAAGACTTGGCAGCCTTTGCAGCTTTTGACTATCTCTTTGGCATCTTCCAAGGCAGTCATCCAAAAGAAACCGTGGCGGAAAGCTTTGGCCACAAGTGATCTTGAGGCTGCGTGGTGGCCGCATTCGCCTTGATGGATACCCTTGAGGATTGCCACACCTTTCTCTCGCTCGACGCAGCGCTGAAAGACTCCAGTGACGCTGCGCTTGACAAGTTCTCTGTTTATTATTGCATATGCCCCGGCTCGACGTTGCACTAGTCTTGCCGAGATCTCATCAGCCAGCAGCTGTCTATTGACTAGGAAGTTGAGGATGGGCTGGGCCCATGATGGAGCTGTGACTTCTTCTACTGTCAGTACGGCCACTGTGACTCGGGTGGGCGGGTTGGATGGTGGGGAGTTGGAGTCGGCCACCGCTTCTTGTGTCGCTGCAGTCCCCGGGCCGACTGCTGCAGTCCCCGGGCCGGGTTCTGAAGTCCCCGAGCCGCCTGCTGGGTTCCTCCAGTCGGATCCGGCTGCATCGGTGGCAGGCAGTACAAAGATAGAGTCCGACTCTGGAGACGGCTTGATGGACGGTTTGAAGAGGTGCTGGAGAGAGACGCCAGTCGGTATAGCCTGTCGGGTGGAGCCGATCTGCGCCAGGGCATCTGCTTGATCGTTGTCGGCCCGTGGCACGTGGAGGAACTCGCACCCTTCGAAGTACCCACTGATCTGCTGGACGAGGAATCGATAGCTCGCCATGTTTGCATCCTTGGCGCCCCAGTCGCCAGATGACTGCTGGACCACCAAGTCTGAGTCGCCATAACACAGGATCCGGCGTATGCCGAGCTCTTTGGCTAGCCGGACCCCGTGTATGAGTGCCTCGTACTCGGCCACGTTGTTGGAGGCGGTGAAGTGGATTTGCAGCGTATATCTGAGTTTGTCGCCTTTGGGAGAGGTGAGGACGATGCCGGCTCCCAAGCCGGTGCGCATCTTGGACCCGTCGAAGTGCATCCGCCAATGGGTAGAGTCGGGAGCCGGCGGTAGGTACTGGGTCTCGGCCCAGTCGACGAGGAAGTCGGCCAATGCTTGGGACTTGATGGCGGTGCGGGGCTGGTAGAAGATTGTGTAAGGTGCCAGCGCAATGGCCCATTTAGCCACCCGGCCGGATGCATCCCGGCTGCCTATGATCTCGGCAAGCGGGGCGGTGCACACGACCGTGATGGGATGCTCTTGAAAGTAGGGCTTCAGCTTCTTGGCGGCGAAGTATACTCCATAGCACATCTTCTGGTAGTGCGGGTAGTTTTGCTTTGAGCTGGATAGTACTTCGCTTAGATAATATACCGGCCTCTGGACTAGTTGGGCTCGGCCTTCTTCCGGGCGCTGGACCACGATAACTGTACTGACACTCGGCTAGTCGCGGCAATGTAAAGGAGCATGGGCTCCTTCTCAGTCGGCGCCGCCGGGACAGGTGGAGTAGTCAGCATCTTCTTTAACTCATGGAAGGCTTGGTCTGCTTGGTCATTCCACTCGAAATGAGTGGATTTGTTCATGAGTCGGTACAGGGGGAGAGCCTTCTCTCCTAGCCGGCTGATAAAGCGGTTTAAGGAGGCCAGGCACCCAGTGAACTTCTGCACGTCCCGCAACTTGGTGGGAATCTCCATCCTCTCAATGGCCTTGATCTTCACAGGGTTGCACTCAATGCCGCGTTCAGAGACCAAAAAGCCTAGAAGCTGGCCGGCTGGTACTCCGAACACGCATTTCTCGGGGTTGAGCTTGATCTGGAATCGGCGCAAGTTGGCAAATGTTTCTTTGAGGTCCTCCAGCAGGGTGCCGCGCTTCTCTGTCTTCACCACAATATCGTCTACGTAGACGTGGGCATTTCTGCCGAGTTGCTTGAGGAGGCATTTCTGCATGCAACGCTGAAAAGTGGCACCGGCATTCCTCAAGCCGAATGTCATAGTCAGGTAACAGAAAGCTCCGTATGGTGTGATGAAGGCAGTCTTCAGGCGGTCTGCTGGGTCCAACTTGATCTGGTGGTATCCTGAGTAGGCATCCAAAAAACTCAACAGCTCGCATCCGGCCGTGGAGTCTAGCACTTGATCAATCCGTGGCAAAGCAAACGGATCTTTGGGGCAGGCCTTGTTGAGGCTGGTGTAGTCTATACACATACGCCATTTGTTGTTCTTCTTCAACACCAAGACTGGGTTGGGAAGCCACTCTGGGAAAAATACTTCCATAATAAAGTCGGCGGTGAGGAGCCGGGCTATCTCTTCTCCTATGATTCTTCGCTTCTCTTCTGACAGTCTGCGGAGGGGCTGCTTGACCGGCTTCGCGTCGGCTCGGACGTGCAATTTGTGCTCGGCGAAATCCTTCGGAACACCCGGCATGTCCTTTGGGGACCATGCAAAGATGTCTCGATTCTCACGGAGGAAGTCGACGAGCTCGCCTTCCTATTTACTGTCCAGGTTTGCACCAATGACTGCAAACCTTTCCGGGTTCTCCGGGTCCAGAGGTATCTTCTTCGTCTCCTTGGCCGGCTGGAAGGAGCCCTGCGCATCATAATCCTTGGGGTGGGGAGACAAGGCCGGCTGCTTGCCGGCCATGGCCACAACTCGCTCCAGAATCTTCTTCTCTTCTGCCACTACGAGGGATTCGGCCAACAGACTGCTGGCTGCGGCGCACTGGATGGACTTCTTGTAGTCGCCGGCTACAGTGATGATCCCCTTCGAGCTCGGCATCTTCATCTTCAGGTAGGCGTAGTGGGGCACAGCCATGAACTTGGCCAGAGCAGGTCGGCCAAGCAAGGCGTGGTAAGGGCTCTCCAGATCTACCATCTCGAACCAGATTGCTTCTCGGTGAAAGTGATCCTTGTCTCCGAAGAGAACATCCATCTTGATCTTGCCGATCGGGGAATAGGACAGGCCGGGTACGATGCCATGGAACACGGTCCGGCTCGGCATGAGCTGCTTTGCCTTGAGGTTCAGCTTCTCCATGGTATCGCGGTACAGTATGTTGATACTGCTTCTGCCATCAATCAGAACGCGGGAGAATCAGGCAGCTCGCCTTTCTGTTGCGAGGGTGACATCCAATACTAATGCGTAGGAGCCAGGGGACGGCATCACCTCTGGGTGGTCGGCCCGGCTCCAGTTGATAGGCTTCTCGGACCAATGCATGAACTCGGGGTTGCTGGAGGCGACTGCGCTGACCTCTTGGTGCTGTCGACGCCGGCTACGCTTGTCTTCAACCTGGCTCGTGAAGACGACATAGGCGGCGTGCTCTTCAGGGAACTCATCTTGAATGGCTCCGACTGCTGGTCGAGCAGCCGGCTGCTGGGGGGCTGGAGGCGGCGGGCCGGGAGGTGGAGGCGGCACCAGCCCCTCGCCCTTGGAGATCCGTGTGAGCCAGTGGCACTTTCGGGTCGTGTGGTTGGACGGCTTCGCGCCGCTGTGGAACTTGCAGAGGCATCGAGAGTCTGCTCGTAGGAGAAGGCCGGCTGCCAAGCCGGCCTGCCGCCCTTCTTCTTGGGAGCGGGCCGTTCTTCGGGCTGCTCATCTTCGACTATGGCCACCTGCCGACTGGTGGAAGGCGGCATAGGGGCCTTGCGCTTGTGGTCGTTCTGGTAGAGGCGCCGATTGGGGTCGCCAGCCGGCGTCTTGGGAGCCGGAGCGAGCACCTTCCCAGAGGCGTCCACTCGGAGCTTGGTCTTCATCGAGGAGTCGGCCTGGCGTACTTGTCCGCAATGATCAGCAGCTCGTCGAGGGTAGCCGGCTCGTCGCAGAGGAGTCGATGCTTGAGGAGGGTGCCCTCTCGGCACCCGACGGTGAAGTATTCAATGGCCTGAAGGGTGCACCCCCTCGCAGGAGTTGCGGAGCTCGGCCCACCGCGTGAGGTAGTCGCGGGTCGACTCGTTGGGCCCTTGGACGCATAGGGAGAGCTGGCGGGGCTTGGGAGGCCGCTTGTATGTGCTGGTGAAGTTGCGGACGAAGACTTCCGTGAAGTCCAGCCAGCTGTTGACGTTGTAGGGCTTGAGGCTGTTGAGCCAGGTGCGTGCCGTGCCTTGCAGCATGAGAGGGACGTACTTCACGGCTACGCGCCTGTTGCCGTTCGCTATGCTGACAGCAGTAGAGTAGTCGATGAGCCAATCTTCCGGCTTCACAAAGCCGTTGTACTTGGGCGTGTCTCTGGGGAGCGAGAACCCTTTGGGGAAGGGCTCGTCGCGGATGTGGGGGCCAAAGCATGGCGGGCCGACATCGTCTTCTTCTTCTAGCGCCAGGGATCGAGCTAGGCGGTCGATCCGGTGGCGGGCGTCGTTCTCGCCGACTCCTTTGCGGTGGCCTAGTCGGCCACCAAGAGTCGGATGCGTGACAGGTGGCGGGGTGGGATATCTCTCCCCTCGAGGCGGGGGAGGAGGCGGATTTCCTTGGCGCGTTACTCCTCGAGGGCGGCCTTCCGCGTCGCGCTCGATGGTGACCCGAGTCCGGCTGCGGCTAACAGCCGGCTCCTTGTCTTTCCTTGCGCGGGCGCCGCTCGCAGTCGGCGACCGGGATGTCGCGGCGTGCTCTCGGCGCGGGGGAGGACTCTCAGTGCGGGCGCCGGCTTCGTGCCGTTCTGCGGCCGCGTCGATCAGCTGCTGGATTCGCCTTGTCATGTGGGGGAGCTCATCAGCTCCCAGCCCATTTAGCTCTTCAGCGGCCGGCTGAGCGGCTCGCAGATTCTCGAGCGGGGTGGCGTAGACGGGCCGGTCTGCCCCCAGCATGCTGGCGATGGCCGCGCCGCGCTTCTTGACGAGGCCGGCTCGGCTCGGCCCGCCATGAGGCGGCGTGCCAAAGGCGGCGCGGTCGACTTCGCGCTGGTGAGCCTCGGTGAGGCGTCTCATGGAGGCTATCGTCTGGCCTTCCGCGATGAGGGCGAGGCGACGTGCCTCCAGGGTCTCGGCGTCGGCGTCGGCCGGGATGGGGACGGATAAGTCATGCATCACCGCTTGCACGGCGTCGTGGGCGTTCTCGCCCGAGTCGGCGACGTGGCTGATGACCAGCACCTCAGTGACAGCGCTGTTGCCGCTGTCAGCTCGAGGGAGAGGGTCGTTGAAGACTGCCACGTCGGAGGGGTAGGCGTCGAGCGATGCCGTATCGGAGTCGATAAGCATCGGGTCGGTGGAGCCGACCGACTCTAAGTCTACAGCAGGCTCGCTGGAGACGTGGAGTTGGTCGAGGAGGCTGACGAGGCGGCTCTCGGGGTAGTCCGTGCCTGCGTCGGACGCGGGCTCGTCGAAGATGCGAGCCTCGCCAAGAAGATCGGCGAGGCAGCTCGCTGCGCAGGCGCCGTTAACGCCTTGCAGCGCATCGGGGCAAACGCCATCGGGTGCAGCGGGCTGGCTGCGCTCGCGGGGGAGGAAAAGGGTTCCCATCCAGAACAGGTCTCCGGACGATGGTGCACCTGGCCCCATGGTGGGCGCCAAATGTCGGGTGGTAGGTGCGACATATGCCAACGGGTGGCTTATCATTGTGGGAGCCAGTAAGACGTCGCCGGTGCCTGGAAACGGGATGAGGCGAAGACATGCACGCCGGCGAATATTACCCAGGTTCGGGGCTCTCCGTGGAGATAACACCCCTAGTCCTGCTCTGCAGGGTCTCCGCATGATCACTAGATCAGTACAAGTAGCTACAAGTGCTCCTTGAGCTGTTTGGCTAGAGGAAGAAGAAGGGCAAGGCTAGCTCTCCTTTTCTCTCTATGTGGTGCGTGAAATTCTATGAGATCAACCATTTGCATGGGTGCCCCGGGGGGTTTATATAGGCCTACCCCTCAGGGGTACAATGGTAATCCGGCTAGGTGCGGGTCCTAGCTGTCAGTGTCTATGCTTGCCGGCTTCTTCGCCGGTCATTGGGGCCCGCCGGCTGCCGGCCTCTTGGCCGGCAGGCCGGCCCCACCGCTTGGGGGCTTTGTCGGCGGCTGGTTACTGTTGCCTCGCCTCTGATGACGAGGGCTTTGTCGAGGTAAGCGTGGCTACAGTGCCGCCACCTTGCGGGCTCTCACTGTAGCCTCACCTCGTCTTGTCTCCTTAATGAGGCACACGTTTCGAGGGAGGGGGTAGCCGGCTATTGGGAGCCGGCTACACCCCTGGCCGACTAGGGGAGGCCGGGCCGCCTTCGAGTGTCTCTCTGGCTAAAGGGGCCCGCCACCCGCGGGCCGTACTAGCGCCTGTCGTGGGTGACGTCGTGGTCAACATGGCTACAGTGCCGCGCCGGACGGGAGATGGCTGGCCCGTACGGCGCCCTGTGGCCATGCCTGCTTCGGGATTCGGGGGTAGTGGGCTGCACTACGGCCACACCCCGTCTTATCACCATTATGTGGATACAGTCTTGGTGGGTGCAGTCTTGGCCGGCTTCTGGGAGCCAGCTTTCTTCATGGCCGGTTTCTGGGAGTCGGCTTTCTTTATGGCCGGTTTCTGGGAGTCGGTCCTCTTGGGGCCGGCTCCCTGGAGTCGGCTATCACGTATCTTTCTTAGGGAAGGTTCCTGAGGCCGGGTCGCCTTCTAGTAGTCGGCCCTAGGGATGGCCGGCCGGGGGAAGGCGGTCCTGCGCTCTGTATTCTTGAAGGCTTGAATGGCCTGGTAATTTCTCTGAAGAGCCAGGGGAGTCGGTTAGGCTACCCGTGGCCATTTACTCCGACACCAACAACAAATCATGCATGGAAGTTGTGGCAAAACATCACCATCGCTGATGCTTGCCGGCACCGTCTACCTCGTCGCAGAGGAGGATGGCGGCGAGGTTGCGCTGGAGGTCAGGCGCGGTTGCTGCGGTTACCACCTATTTCCATCGCGCCCTTCGGCCGCGTGTGGTGCATCCACCTTGCCGGAGAGGAGAATGATGGCGAGCCGACCTCCAGTGTCGCTCCTTCCTTGCCACTGTTCGACGGGGAGCTTGTGGCGAATGACCAACTGTAAGAAAAATCTTGCAACATCTTCCCTGTTGCAAGAAAGTTTTCTGTAACATGAGTGATGTTGCAAAGTTTCTTCCGAAACACATATATAAAGGTCAATAAAAAAATTCTGCAACATTAGCTATGTGTGCAAAAAATTATGCAGATGTTTCTATAACATGATTTTGTTGTAAAAAAATTTGCAACATCACCTCTGTTGTAAAGATTTCTGCAACTCTACATATGTTATAAATGTTTCTACAACATCGCTCTTATTACAAGGGAGTTGGCGCACATGGATAGGTAGATCAGACGACCATCCCCGCGTCCATCCAATGGCCGCGACGGATGTTTTTCACTTATCCGCCGGCCGACGCGTAGCGCGGCCCTTGTAGTAATGGATTTTTATTCCTGCGTAGGATAGGAATCAATTCTTCACATTTTTTAAGGTAAATTCTTCATATTTCAATTAAAGGAAAAAACAAGGTTAGTCCAGACTTAATGAAAATTTTATTATCTTATGCATCAAATGATATCTCTTTCCCCGTGGGAATTGAGATACACGTAATAGTGCTGACATTATGTTATACAAACCATAACTTTTATAATTTCCTGGTCGGTCTTACCATCGACGTATGCAGGAGCTGTGCGTGTACTTGTACATCATCACAAAGCAGATCTTGCGCTCCTAATACACAAACAAGATTCCGTCTTTGGCACTTCCCTCTCGATCATAGCACCAATCCATCCAAGATTGTTAGTTTATTGCTTACTCATTAGGGAAGGACATGCCGGCT
>NC_057799.1:581586341-581601488 GCF_018294505.1 Triticum aestivum | reverse complement strand
GATGAGGATCTCGGTGTTCCTCATGTCTTCGTCGCCCTCCTTCTTGCCCAAGGTTAGATGATTGGGGGCGAAGCAGAGCCAGTTGTGTTGCAACGCCATGCTCATGGTGATGCAATCCTTGTTCAAGAGCCAACATAGAGGCCTTGATGACGCAGTCCACAGAGGGATAGAAGACATGTGCTTGTTCTTTTCTAGCTCTTTGTTGGAGTTGAACATGAGGAGCAGAGGTGTTGGACGAAAGAGACGGACATGAATAATAACGGGCACTACTCATTGACAAGTGGGTCATTTTAGATTATGTTTTTATTTGCTGAGCTATCTGCCACGTCAATAACATGCTGACAAAACCACCCTGAAAAGCACTATCTAGAGGCCCCATGGGTTATTTGATCGATTCATGAAACACGAGGGGGTCATGTTGACTTATTTACGACGTAGACACCTACGGAACATTTGTCTCACTGGTTGAACCTACGGGGAATATCGTAGAGCTATGAAAAAACACTTATGGACTTCATCTACAATTCTACATGCATATCTCCTTCATGAATTGTAGCTAATCCATACATATCTTCTACAGGCGTAGTGTTACTCCCAGGGCCGTACAACACATGCAACACAATTTTTCAAAAACTATGTGTTGCAAAGATGTAAAATTCCGAATTCTTATCTCTATTCTAGTATCTTTTAGCTAAAACAAGTAATCCCTGTGTAATTTTTTTATACAGAATCTTCCAGTATATCTCCATTAAAACATATATTTTCCACGCATAGTTTTAAGCCCTATGATGTCAAATCAGGTATATGTTAGGTTTGTGTCAACTGTCAAGTGCCTTTTCAGAAGAATTTCTCTAGGCTAGTGCAACATTACCCGAACTAGCACTTATGACATGGATACGAGTTTGAAGATTCTACTTTCAACATTAGATCATAAACAAACTTTTTTTTTTGAGAGGGAGGTGCTGCCACCTGGAAGAAGACTGGAGTGTGGAGTTGGCCACTGGGTAGATTCCTAGTAAATGCTCTTGGAACATTGGCTAATCTATTCACTGACAGAACATTGTAGTAGTAAAATAACTTAACTCTTGCTTCAGCACCACAGGCCATTACATGGCACACCAACAAAACCATCATTGCTCGCACCAAGCCAACAGAGAGAGCAAAGCAAGAACCGCACGGCACGACACTCTGCGAGTGGAGTACACCCATCGATCGGCATGTCGACGGCGTCGTCGGAGCAGCAGCAGCCACCGCACCGAGGGTTGTGGAGCCTCGGCGGGACGGTGGAGCTCGTGGCGGCGTTCACGGCGGTGTGCCTCGCGCTGTACGGGGCGGTGCTGTACCTCAACTATCTGTACGTGCGGTGGAGCGGGCGGGACGGCGTGCGCCGGACGGGGTCCGGCCCCGAGGCCGGGCCGGCGGCGAGGAAGAGGGACGGCGGAGGAGGGCTCGACGAGGCGGCGCTGGCGGCCATGCCGGTGTTCAGGTTCAAGGCGGAGCCGCGCGGGGCCGGCGGCGGCGAGGAGTGCGCGGTGTGCCTGGGCGCCATGCAGGACGGCGACGCGGTGCGCGCCCTGCCCGGGTGCAGCCACGCGTTCCACGCCGGCTGCGTCGACGTCTGGCTGGGCGCGCACGCCACCTGCCCCGTCTGCCGCGCGCGCCCTGCCCTCCCGGTTCCGGCAGCGAAGGACGGCGGAGACCGCCGGACGGGAGCTTGACCTGGAGAGCCCGGTATAGCATGCGTGCGTGCGCCATCCCCGAGCTGTCAGTGTGGCTTGAGGCACTTCTCTTATGGGTTTGAGTACATGTTTGTGTTAGCTTGCTTCGATTGGGCCGATAATTTTGTCTCATGGCTTATCAGTTGTAATCCTACTTGACTTGTGCATATTGGTGATGATAAGTGAAGAAATTAAGTTCGTACGTGGTGTATTGCAATTGTGGCCAGCCAGGTGACGAAATTGTGGATGGATGAAACCGTATGCACCGCTGAAAGAGACATACAATTCCTTTTGTGGTGGACAATACATTTTTCAATCCCATGTTCAAGAGTGGCCAGATAAGGATAAGATTAAGGCTTTATACACTGCCACAACCAGTACTGGCCACAACGACACCTGAATGGTTGAGTGACCAAGTGCGCGAAATATACATTTCTTTAACCACGAGAGTAAATATCTCTGACGTGTGAAGCACCGAGGCTAGCGTCACTGTTCATACCTCGGTCGATCCTAATCCATTTTGGAGCAAGCCGTGGGCACCGAATTTAAACCGCTGGTGTGTGCACACCGGGCAGCGCTTCAAATGATCAGGCAACAGCGAGAACAGGCGACGACCCTATTCACCATCCGGCAAGCAGAGAAGAGGTGGTAGAATTCAAAACTTCTCGTGGGCCTGCGGCGCGGCCCACTCGGGTGAAGACGAAGCCCAAATGGCACGCTGGCCCGGAATGGCTGTAGTTTAAATACCCTTGTAACGTTCGAATGGATTGGCTTTGGACGGACGGCGGCTTCGGCCGACTGTAATAGCTGTAGCAGTGAGGCAGGTTGGGAGGATAAACACGCTACCAAAATTTCCCCATTCTGCCATGAACCCTAGCTTCCACGCCTAGATCGATCGCGACCCTTACACTTGGTATCAGATTCGGCGGTCCTGGCGCTTCCCCAACACCATCACGAGACGCAGTGACGAGATCGGCGGCGATGGAAAAGCTGTCGGAGGATGCGCGCGGTGTCTACGAGCTTCTTCGAGCGGATCTCGCGGTCGACCTCGACAAGCGCTTCCGAGACCAAGGTGCGGATCTCCTCAAGGCCATGGAGAAGCTGATCTCGACGAATACCTCGACCCTCGACGGCTTGCTCTCTTCGCGCGTGGACGGGGTCCGCGACGAGCTGTTGATGGAGATGGAGCAGATCCGCGGCGACCAGTTGAAGGGGAGTACTCCTCCGCAGGAAGATCCGCCTCCGTCGCGTGTGGCTGGGAATGGTCGCGGCGGTGGCCCGACTGATTCCCTCGGCTTCGACAACAAGATTACCGGGGGAAGGCGCATAATACTTATGTCCCTCCTCCGGTCAGAGGTGCGCGCGAGTCCAATTTTTCATTCCGTCCTTCTCTGGGCCTTGAGTCGAGTTCCTTTGATGCTGCTGATTCGTTTGTGTTTGGTGCTCGCCTGGAATTGCCGCGATTTGATGGTGCCAATCCGCGTCTGTGGCAGACGCGGTGCGAAGATCAGTTCGGGCTGTGGTGTACACCGACTCACTGATGGATTTCTCTGGCAACGGCTCAATTTGAGGGTGCTGCTGCTCGTTGGTTGGAGTCGATGCAACGTCGACAGCCGCAGGCAAGTTGGTCTGAATTCTGTCAGAGTCTGCAGAACCGTTTTGGGCGTAATCAACATCAGACATTGCTCCGTCAGTTGTTTAGAATAGCTCAGACATCATCTGTAGCAGATTATGTGGAGCGTTTTGCTGATTTGTATGATCAACTATCTGCGTATGAAGAGGCGCCCAATTCCCTGCATTACACAACTAGATTCCTGGATGGACTTAAACCTGGTGTCCGTGTTGCTGTAGCTCTGCAGAAACCACGCGATTTGGATGCAGTGTATGATTTAGCTTTGTTGCATGAGGAGCTAGGTGAGGGAATTACTCCCATTAATCATGTCCCTGCTACTAGATCGGGGCCTATGCCATTGCCACTGCCACCGTATAAATCCCGCAATTCTGATGATAAATGAAGTGTTGAAGTTCAGAAACCAAGTCAGTCTGAAGATAAATGGTCTGCTTTAAGGAATTATCGTAAGTCCAAGGGCATGTGCTTTGTTTGTGGTGAGAAATGGTCGAAGGATCATATGTGCAAGTTGTCAGTCCAGTTGCACATAGTGCAGGAGCTTATTGATCACATTCAATCGGAAGAAAAAACAACCACTGATGGCAGTACTCAGGACCAGATGTCTGTCTGTAGTATGCACTTGTCTGCTGCTGCTGTAGGGAAACAGTCTAGTGCGCCCACTTTGCAGTTGTTGATTGAGTTGCAAGGCATGGAACTCATCTTTCTTGTTGATTCAGGCAGTACACATTCTTTCATTGACAGCAGTTTGCAACACAAGTTGACAAATATTCAAACACATGAACCTGTGACAGTATCTGTAGCTAGTGGAGGTACATTGCAATGTGATTCTGTTTTAAAGTGCTGCTCCTGGAGTTGTGGTCAAGTAGAATTTGCTACTAGTTTTCGACTGCTTCCCCTAGCCAGTTATGATGGAACTATAGGGCTGGATGGCTTGCTCAGCACAGTCCTATGCAGGTTGATTGGGTTCAAAAGTGGATGTCCTTTTACTATCAAGGAGATACAGTTACATTGCAAGGGCTGTTACCCGAAGATGTGGCAATTACAGTGTTTTCTGTTTCTCTGATCAGACCTGTGGAACAGAAACTTGTTCAGCCAGAGTTGCAAGTTTTGCTGGATAAGCATGTTGTAGTGTTTGAAAATCCAACTACACTACCTCCTAGAAGACTTAAGGATCACACCATTCCCTTGATTCCTGGGGCCAGACCAGTGTCTGTTAGGCCCTACAGGATTGCTCCACATCTGAAAGATGAGTTGGAAAAACATATTAAAGAGCTGCTGGATTCAGGAATGATTAGGCATAGTAACAGTGCCTTTTCTTCTCCTGTGTTGTTAGTTAAGAAGAAGGAAGAAGGGACTTGGAGAATGGTAGTTGATTATAGACAACTCAATGCTATCACAGAAAAAGGGAAATATCCAGTGCCTGTAATAGATGAAATTTTGGATGAACTTGCAGGAGCTTGTTGGTTTTCTAAGCTGGACTTGAAAGCTGGATATTATCAGATCAGATTAGCACCAGGAGAGGAATACAAGACTGCATTTCAAACTCATAATGGACATTATGAATTTAATGTGATGGGCATGAGTCTGACAGGATCACCTGGAACATTTCAAGGGCAAATGAATTTTGATCTTTCTCCAGTTTTGAGGAAGTTTGCCTTGGTTTTTTTTAATGATATTCTGATATTCAGTAAGAGATTGGAAGGGCATTGGGAACATTTGGATGAGGTGCTATCTATTTTGCATAAGGAGCAGTGGAAGGTTAAAATGTCTAAATGTGACTTTGCTCAGCCCAAGATAGCATATCTGGGGCATGTTATTTCTGCAGAAGGGGTTTCTACTGACCCTGATAAGATAGTGGCTGTTCAGCAATGGCCTACTCCATAGAATGTGAAGAAAGTGAGGGGTTTCCTTGGGTTGAGTGGTTATTATAGAAAAGTCATTAAACATTATGGAATTATTGCAAGGCCATTAACTGATCTGCTTAAGAAAGGGGTTCCTTTTGTGTGGACCAGCATTACAGAGGAGCCTTTTGTCACACTTAAGCATGCTCTAGTGTCTGCTCCTGTATTGGCCTTACCAGATTTTAGTAAGCCATTCATGATTGAGACTGATGCTTGTGAATATGGTATTGGTGCAGTGCTGATGCAACAAGGACACCCATTAGCATTTGTTAGTAAAACTTTGGGACCCAAGAATAGGGCTCTGTCAGTATATGAGAAAGAATATTTGGCTATTTTATTGGTAGTGGATAAGTGGAGGCCTTATTTGCAAGTTCAGCAGTTCACTATTAAAACTGATCAAAGAAGTTTGGCTCATTTGCAAGACCAAAGGTTGCATGCAGTATGGCAGCAGAAGTGTCTTACTAAACTTCTTGGATTGCATTATCAAATTCAGTACAAACAAGGTACAGCAAATAGTGCAGCTGATGCTCTGTCCAAAAGACCTCCTGATGGTTCTCAGTTATTTTCCATTTCCAGTAGCCAATCCACATGGTTAGTTGAGATTATTGATAGTTATAAACATGATGAACGAGCCATGGCAATTATGCAACAACTAGCTGTGCAACCAGCTTCTAAACCACCTTACAGTTTGGTTAATGGTCTTCTGAAATATAAGCAGAGTATTTGGGTTGGTCCTGTTCCTGCATTACATCAGAAAATTTTCTCTGCCTTTCATGATAGTCCTTTGGGGGGTCATTCAGGTTTTCCAGTGACATACAAAAGGATTCATGCTCTGTTCACTTGGTCTGGAATGAAGAAGTTCATCGTAACACAGGTGCAATCTTGTTTGATATGTCAGAAAGCTAAACCTGAAAGATTTCCTTATCCTGGCCTGTTATCTCCCTTGCCAGTTCCACATAAAGCCTGGGATACTGTGTCTATGGATTTTATTAATGGTCTTCCCCAATCATCTCAGTACAACTGTATTTTAGTGGTGATTGACAAATTTTCTAAATATGGTCATTTTATTCCCCTCAAACACCCTTTCAATGCTCAGAAGGTGGCTGAGGTGTTCTTGGATACTGTTTACAAGTTGCATGGTATGCCTAGTGTGATCATATCTGATACAGATCCACTTTTTACTAGTCATTTCTGGAAACTGTTAGTTGCAAAAATAGGAACTCAATTGAATATGAGTACAGCAAATCATCCTGAAACAGATGGGCAAACTGAGAGAGTAAATCAGCAAGTGGAGTGTTATTTGAGATGTTTTATCAGTGCTCAACCACACTAATGGAGCAAATGGTTGCCCTTGTGTGAATTCTGGTACAATTCTAACTGGCATTCTGCTTTGGGGAAATCTCCTTTTGAAATCTTGTATGGATATACTCCCAGATATTTTGGCATCTCTGCAACTGATACAATTGCTCCATTGGAAATGCAAGACTGGTTACAATCTCGCCAAGCAGTCACATAAACAGCTCGACAACACTTGTTAAGGGCACAACAGCGTATGAAAAATCAGGCTGACAAGAAGAGAACTGAACGGGTTTTTGCAGTGGGGGATCGTGTCTTTCTCAAGTTGCAACCTTATGCTCAGTTGTCGTTATATTCCAGAGCAAATCAGAAACTGGCCTTCAAGTATTATGGGCCCTTTCCAGTCCTGGAGCGTATTGGAGATCGAGCCTATCGATTGGATCTTCCTGATAACAGCAGGCTACACCCCGTCTTTCATGTTTCTCAGCTCAAGGAGTTTTTGCCTCGAGAGACGATTCCCAGTCAGACATTGCCTACAGTCCGGGCAGCTATACAAGTTCCTCTCAGTATACTGCAGAAGCGGCTGCGATCTCAAGGTAAAAGAACTATTGCCCAAGGTCTGGTTCACTGGTCTGAATCTTCTCCTGCAGATGCTACTTGGGAGGATTTGGAGCATTTGAAACAACAGTTTCCCCGTGCTCCGGCTTAGGGTCAAGCCGGCTCTCAAGGAGGGAGGAATGTCAGCACACCGGGCAGCGCTTCAGATGATCAGGCAACAGCGACAACAGGTGATGACCCTATTCACCATCTGGCAAGCAGAGAAGAGGCGGTAGAATTCAAAACTTCTCGTGGGTCTGCGGCGCGGCCCACTTGGGTGAAGACGAAGCCCAGATGGCACGCCGGCCCGGAATGGCTGTAGTTTAAATACCCTTGTAACATTCGAATGGATTGGCTTTGGACGGATGATGGCTTCAGCCGATTGTAATAGCTGTAGCAGTGAGGGAGGTTGGGAGGATAAACACGCTACCAAATTTTCCCCATTCTGCCATGAACCCTAGCTTCCATGCCTAGATCGATCGCGACCCTTACAGCTGGGGACTGGCCAGCTGAGGCAAGCAGCAGAAGCTGTGCACTTGTGTCGAGCAGAGGTGGCAAACACAGGATATTCCGTGGAGGCTGAAAGGAGATGACATGCGCTATCTGCATAGAACTGTGTACTGTTCCCAACGTTAACCGTAGACACGTCGATACCAATCGGTGCACAGTTGGACGAAAATCCTGTATTAAAATAGTAAAGTGGAAAATGAAAGTGGGAAAAAAATGCAGATGCAGAAAACAATAATCTGCATCAAAACTCTTAGTGCAAAATTTCGTGCATTTGGTGCATGTTCCAAGAGAAAAATAACTATCTAAAAATCAGTTTTCACTGCAACCTGAGTAAACCAAACCATTTAGTGCAACCTAAGTAAACCATCATGTACAATGATGCTATCTTAGGAGTGACATATAGGATAAATGATCAGATGTAGGAGAGAGAATTCATAAGAAAAGGCTTGTCTTCTCTTATTTAAGAGAAATTATTTAAGAGAAGACAAGAGATGATCTCTTAGCACAATGTCTCACCATGTTTTTAGGAATATATAATTATTGAACATAAGGCTAAGAGATGATCCATTGTAGACATTTCTTTTTGTCATTTTTAAATTACATGCAAGATTTAAGATAAGACCATCTTATCAACCATTGTGCATGCCCTTAGTTCTTTGGTGATTTTGCATAAAATAGCATCACAACTATGACCCTAACATTAAAATGGGCTACAAAAATTACCATGTTGGGCATGTACAATAGTGCTATCTTAAAAATGTCACCACTAGTAGAAAACAGGGCTTTCGTTCGGGCCTGGCCAGCCCATTAGTCCCGGTTCTGCACAAACCAGGACCCATGGGGGGCATTAGTCCCGGTTCGTGAGCCCAGGGGGCCGGCCGGGGCCTCGTGGGCATTGGTCCCGGTTCGTGTGGACCCATTTGTCCCGGTTCTAGGCACGAACCGGGACCAATGGGCCTCGCTCCTAGCCCACAACCATTGGTCCCGGTTCGTGGCTCGAACCGGGATAGAAGGGGGAGCTTTAGTCCCGGTTCCAGCCACGAACCAGGACAAATGAGTTGCCTATATATACCCCATCGCCGCAGCAGAGCACTCCACAGTGCTCTGTTTTTTGCTGGCCGGCGAGGGGGAGGGCATTGGGTGCTCTAGCTCACCTCCTATGCACATGAGATGTTCGATGAAATGCCCGAGCCACACTAGTTAAGCTTTCTCCTCTCGAAGCTCGACCTCCGAGCTCCATTTTTCCGAGATTTGTCTAGGTTTATATTAGCGGTCCGTCACGCCCCGTCCCCGTCTTCACCGCCGTCGATCGCCCGCGCCGATCTCGTCGCCGACACCACCGTGGTGAGCCTCTTGTTCTTATCTTCTTTCTGAAAGAAATAAAATTCTTACTTTACATAAATACTTGTCTAATTTTCTTACTTTTGACACACATAATTATATATAATGCACGCAGATGAACCGACAATGGATGTACGGTGACAGACACACCTCCGAGTACATTAAGGGCGTGCATGATTTTCTCGAAGTGGTTGAGGCAAACAAGTAGAATGGTTTTATGTGTTGTCCATGCCCTAAATGTGGGAATACGAAGTCTTACTCTGACCGGAAAATCCTTCACACCCACCTGCTTTACAAGGGTTTCATGCCACACTATAATGTTTGGACGAGGCACGGAGAAATAGGGGTTATGATGGAAGACGACGAAGAAGAAGAGGACGATGACAACTATGTGCCCCCTGAATACGGTGATGCTGCAACGGGGGAAGCTGCTGAAGATCAAGAGGAACCAGACGATGTGCCTGATGATGCTGCAACGAAGGAAGCTGCTGAAGATCAAGAGGAGCCAGACGATGTTCCCGATGATGATGATCTCCGCCGGGTCATTGTCGATGCAAGGACGCAATGCGAAAGTCAAAAGGAGAAGCTGAAGTTCGATCACATGTTAGAGGATCACAAAAAAGGGTTGTACCCCAATTGCGAAGATGGCAACACAAAGCTCGGTACCGTACTGGAATTGCTGCAGTGGAAGGCAGAGAATGCCGTGCCTGACAAAGGATTTGAGAAGCTACTGAAAATATTGAAGAAGAAGCTTCCAAAGGATAACGAATTGCCCGACAGTATGTACGCAACAAAGAAGGTCGTATGCCCTCTAGGATTGGAGGTGCAGAAGATACATGCATGCCCTAATGACTGCATCCTCTACCACGGTGCGTACAAGGATTTGAACGCATGCCCGGTATGTGGTGCATTGCGGTATAAGATCAGACGATATGACCCTGGTGATGTTGATGACGAGCCCCGCAGGAAGAGGGTTCCTGCGAAGGTGATGTGGTATGCTCCTATAATACCACGGTTGAAACGACTGTTCAAAAACAAAGAGCATGCCAAGTTGATGCGATGGCACAGTGAGGACCGTAAGAAAGACGGGAAGTTGAGAGCACCCGCTGACGGGTCGCAGTGGAGAAAAATTGACAGACAGTACTGGGCTGAGTTTGCAGGTGACCCAAGGAACGTATGCTTTGGTTTAAGCGCGGATGGCATAAATCCTTTCGAGGAGCAGAGCAGCAATCACAGCACCTGGCCCGTGACTCTATGTATGTATAACCTTCCTCCTTGGATGTGCATGAAGCAGAAGTTCATTATGATGCCAGTTCTCATCCAAGGCCCTAAGCAACCCGGCAACGACATTGTTGTGTACCTAAGGCCATTAGTTGAAGAACTTTTACAGCTGGGGAATGGAAACAGTGTACATACGTGGGATGAGCACAAACAGGAGGAATTTAACCTGCACGCGTTGCTGTTTGTAACCATCAACGATTGGCCCACTCTGAGTAACCTTTCAGGATAGACAAACAAGGGATACCATGCATGCACGCACTGTTTAGCTGACACCGAAAGTATATACCTGGACAAATGCAGGAAGAATGTGTACCTGGGCCATCGTCGATTTCTTCCGACCAACCATCAATGTCGAAAGAAAGGCAAGCATTTCAAAGGCGAGGCAGATCACCGGAAGAAGCCCGCCATGCGTACCGGTGATCACGTACTTGCTCTGGTCAATGATTTACACGTAATCTTTGGAAAGGGTCCCGGCGGACTAGCTGTTCCGAATGACGCTGAGGGACGTGCACCCATGTGGAAGAAGAAATCTATATTTTGGGACCTACCCTACTGGAAAGACCTAGAGGTCCGCTCTTTGATCGACGTGATGCACGTGACGAAGAACCTTTGCGTGAACCTGCTAGGCTTCTTGGGCGTGTATGGGAAGACAAAAGATACAGCTGGGGCATGGGAGGACCTGCAACATTTGCACGAAAAAGACGGCATGCCTCCAAAGCAGTATGAAGGTCCTGCCAGCTACGCTCTTACCAAAGAAGAGAAGGAAATCTTCTTTGAATGCCTGCTTAGTATGAAGGCCCCGACTGGCTTCTCGTCGAATAGAAAGGGAATAATAAATATGCCAGAGAAAAAGTTCCAGAACCTAAAGTCTCATGACTGCCACGTGATTATGACGCAACTGCTTCCGGTTGCATTGAGGGGGCTTCTACCGGAAAACGTCCGATTAGCCATTGTGAAGTTATGTGCATTCCTCAATGCAATCTCTCAGAAGGTGATCGATCCAGAAATCATACCAAGGCTAAGGAGTGATGTGGCGCAATGTCTTGTCAGTTTCGAGCTGGTGTTCCCACCATCCTTCTTCAATATCATGACGCACGTCCTAGTTCATCTAGTTGACGAGATTGTCATTCTGGGCCCCGTATTTCTACACAATATGTACCCCTTTGAGAGGTTCATGAGAGTCCTATAGAAATATGTCCGTAACCGCGCTAGGCTAGAAGGAAGCATCTCCATGGGCCATCAAACAGAGGATGTCATTGGGTTTTGTGTTGACTTCATTCCTGGCCTTAAGAAGATAGGTCTCCCTAAATCGCGGTATGAGGGGAGACTGACTGGAAAAGACATGCTTGGAGGGGACTCAATAATATGCATGGACGGGCATTCTTGGTCTCAAGCACACTACATAGTTCTACAGAACTCTACCTTGGTGACCCCGTATGTCGATGAACACAAGAACAGTCTGCGCTCCAAACACCCGGAGCAGTGCGACGACTGGATTACATGTGAACACATCAGGACTTTCAGCAGTTGGTTGGAAACACGTCTCAGAGGTGACAACACTGTTTGTGATGAGCTGTACTCGTTGTCCAGGGGACCATCTTCGACTGTATTGACTTACAAAGGATACGAGATAAATGGGAATACATTTTACACGATCGCCCAAGATCAAAAGAGCACCAACCAAAACAGCGGTGTCCGCTTTGATGCAGCAACCAAGAGGGGAAAGGACACATATTATGGTTACATAGTGGACATATGGGAACTTGACTACGGACAGGTTTTAAGGTCCCTTTGTTTAAGTGCAAATGGGTCAATCTGTCAGGAGGCGGGGTACAGGTAGACCCACAGTACGGAATGACAACAGTGGATTTGAACAATCTTGGGTACACTGACGAACCGTTCGTCCTAGCCAATGATGTGGCACAGGTTATCTATGTGAAGGACATGTCTACCAAACCGAGAAAAAGAAAAGATAAGGAAGCGAATACATCATACGATGAGCCAAAGAGCCACATAGTTCTTTCAGGAAAAGGGACATCGTGGGAGTGGAGGGCAAGACAGACATGTCTGAAGATTATGAAAAGTTTCATGAAATTCCTCCCTTCAAAGTCAAGGCAGACCCAAGCATCCTGATAAACGATGAAGATTATCCATGGTTACGGCGTAATAAGCAAAGGACACAAGCGAAGAAAAAGTGAAGAATTTCTCTCCACAACTATTATGATGATACCATGCCAACTTTCAACCTTTTCGTAGTTCATTTGAAATGCCTGTTGTAACAGACGAGTTTCCGTATGAAATCCTGATACTTCGAAAGAGATT
This sequence comes from Triticum aestivum, assembly GCF_018294505.1. Lineage (NCBI taxonomy): Eukaryota > Viridiplantae > Streptophyta > Magnoliopsida > Poales > Poaceae > Triticum > Triticum aestivum. The sequence continues at coordinate 581,588,892 of NC_057799.1, read as the reverse complement.
GTCCGTTTTGTACACGAAGTGCATCCAGTTTTTGCCGTAACCCTCTCAACTTTCTTGCACATGCTATGTGGATGAAATGATGATACCATGCCAACTTTAAACCTTTTAAGAGTTCATGTGAAATGCTTTTCAATTTCAGGGTCTTATAGCTCAAAATAATCAGTAAATGCATGAAAAATAACAAATGAAGTCAGAAAGGGTTCAAAATTGATGATGTGGCTTTAAATTGTGCATTTTGAACACACAAAAAGTCAGGAATTCAAATAAGTTTTAAGAAATGAAATCCCTTTGTAACAGACGAGTTTCCGTATGAAATCCTGATACTTCGAAAGAGATTGTCCGTTTTGTACACGAAGTGCATCCAGTTTTTGTCGTAACCCTCCCAACTTTCTTGCACATGCTATGTGGGTGAAATGATGATACCATGCCAACTTTCAACCTTTTCAGAGTTCATTTGAAATGTTTTTCAATTTCAGGGTCTTATAGCTCAAAATAATCAGTAAATGCATGAAAAATAACAAATGAAGTCAGAAAGGATTGAAAATTGATGATGTGGCTTTGAATGGTGCATTTTGAACACACAAAAAGTCAGGAGTTCAAATAAGTTTTAAAAAATGAAATCCCTTTGTAACAGACGAGTTTCCGTATGAAATCATGATACTTCGAAAGAGATTGTCCGTTTTGTACACGAAGTGCATCCAGTTGCCGTAACCCTCTCAACTTTTTGCACATGCTATGTGGATGAAATGATGATACCATGCCAACTTTCAACCTTTTCACAGTTCATTTGAAATGCTTTTCAATTTCAGGGTCTTATAGCTCAAAATAATCAGTAAATGCATGAAAAATAACAAATGAAGTCAGAAAGGGTTGAAAATTGATGATGTGGCTTTGAATGGTGCAGTTTGAACACACAAAAGCCAGGAGTTTAAATAAGTTTTAAAAAATGAAATCCCTTTGTAACAGACGAGTTTCCGTATGAAATCCTGATACTTCGAAAGAGATTGTCCGTTTTGTACACGAAGCGCGGTTGAAAATTGATGATGTAAGTAGAAACCAAATAAAATAAAATAAATTTTAATAAAATATATAAGTACAAACAAAATAAACTTTTATAAATAAGTAGAAAGAATTATCAAAGTATTTTCTGTTCAAAACATTAAAAGCAAAAATAATTTTCATAAAATAAATACAAAAAGCAAAAAAGAAAAGAAAATAAATAAGTATAAACAAAATAAACTTTTATAAATAAGTAGAAACAAAATAAAATAAAATAAATGAGTAGAAATAAAATAAAATAAACTTTTATAAAATAAATAAGTAGAAACAAAATAAAACAAAATAAAATAAACTATAACAAAATAAAAAAAGCAACAAAGAAAACAAAAAACTGGAAAAATAAAATAAAAAATGCCACCTACCGGGCCACCACGGCGTGAATACGACTAGAAACCCATCTAGTTGGGCCAGGATTCAGGCCTGCAGAAGGCCCAGCAGGCCCACAGGCAGATACAGTGTGTTTAGGTCTGAAAGCCTGCATTTGAGAGGAGCTCGAGAGGGTAGCGGGAGTGGGGCTTATAAACCACTCCTGAGCTCCCTCAACTAGCGAGGTGGGACTAAAATTTCGCGCCGCGGCGCGGGCAGCACAAGGCCTTTAGTCCCGGTTGGTACCACCAACCAGGACTAAAGGTATGCATTGGTACCGGTTTATGCCACCAACCGGTACCAATGCCCACCCTTTAGTCCTGGTTCGTGCCACCAACCGGGACCAAAGGCCTCTGCTTCCCGCCCTTTGGGCTGCTGAAAAGAGACCTTTGGTCCCCATTGGTGCCACAAACCGGGACTAATGGGTGGCATTGGTCCCGGTTGGTACCACGAACCGGGACCAAAGCTCTGGTTATATATACAGCACTTGTCAAAATTTTCATTCAGTTCGTCTTCCCCGCCCCGACGACGCCGCCAGGCTGCCCCTCTGCCTCGCCGTCGCCGCCGTCGCCCTGCCTCCGACACCGTCCCGCGCCGCCCCGCGCCACCCCTGCCCCGACGCCGCTGACCCTGCCTCCTCGTCGCCGTCGCCACGCCCTGCATTGACGCCGTCGCCGCGCCCGCTGTGAGCGCCGCCCCGATCCCCTCCTCCTCCTCCCTGTACTGGCCGCCGCCGCTGCCGCCGCGCCCCCTATGTTTTTTTTCAGATTATATGTATATATGTGTGATTATACGTATGTGTGTATATATGATTATATGTCCTGTTTTTTCATATTTTTTATTTAGGTTGTTAGTAGATATCGATTTTAGGTTAGTACATTTTAAGTTAGTGTAGAGGAAAAAGTAAAATAAGGAAATGGAAGAAAAGAGGAAGAAGGAAAGATGGAAGAAGAAGAAGAAAAAGAAGGAGATGAAGAAGGAGAAGAAGAAGGAGAAGAAGAGGAGAGGAAGAAGAGGAAAAAAGAGGAGAAATAAATAAGAAGAGGAAAAAAGAAGAAGAAAAAAGAGGAGAATATTCTATTTTTTCTTCTTTTCCTCTATTCCTTACTTCTTCTCCTCTTTTTTT
>NC_057799.1:581570626-581585820 GCF_018294505.1 Triticum aestivum | reverse complement strand
AGTTGAACTAGTTGATTTAATAAAACTACTTTATTTTACTATATATAGAAGTAGTTTATTTTTAGTAAGTACTACTTTCTTTTATTTATAGTAATTACGTGCTTAGTAGTAGTTGAACTAGTTGATTTAAGAAAACTACTTTATTTTACTATATATAGAAGTAGTTTATTTTTAGCAAGAAAATTAATAGAACTAGTTTATTATTTTAGTTCAAGCAATTATTCCCGCATCGACGTCGATGATGCCTATCCCGCATCCTCGTCGTCGACTCGGCGGAGGAGGCCGGCTTGATCAGAGGGGCCATGTCCCGGACTGGGCTCCATCGGGCTGGTATTGGGAGGTGCTACCTTCCGGGGGGCGTAGGTTGGTGAGGAGCCAGCCCGTCGTTGACCCGATCCTTGTTTGGTGGCGGTCGCGTGGGCCAGTGATGGTGCCGAGGCTTCCGGACACCGCGGAGGTGGTACGTCACCGTGTCAGCGAGGAGGACGAGCACGTCCGTCGCTACATGGTTGCGTTGGAGGGCAGGTCCGGCAATATCTGGCAGGTTCTTCAGGGATTTCACTGGAGCTATGATCCTGTGATGGTTCCTTCTCTTTGGGTGTCCACCGCCCGTGCCGATACCCGTCGGGCGCTACGGTTCTAGCTGTATTAGCGATGCTATATGTATGATAGTATTCGAGGTGTATTAGTGATAATATTCGACGATGTACGGACGCAAGAGATGATGTAGTTTTGCTTATAATTGAATGCATGCTAATTTGAATACTACTTTATTTACGATTTGGTTTTGCTTATTGAATGATCAAATTGGAAAAGTACTCCTACTTTGAATGCTAAAATTGCAGAGCACTATGCAAGGCGTATGCATTTGATTAGTTGATAGCTTATAGTGTTTTTGTTTTTTGCAGAAATCTAGGAGCCCCCTCCATCATCCCCGTCGTCGTCCCCGTCACCGACCTTCCTCCGACAATGGTCTTAACTTTTGCTACCAGGTGAGCATGCCCATGATAGGAATATATGCCAGGTTTGACGTAAAAATATATTTAAAATTACTATCTAAAATATATTTAAAAAATAAGGATTCGGAAAAAGTTCACAGATTTGGAAAATATTTCATAAATGTAATAAAAGTTCACGGTCTTTAAAAAGAAAATAAAAATGGAAAAAGTAGAAAACAAAAAAAAGATGAAAACTCGGCCCAAAAAAAAAGGAAAACCACTGCTTATTATAACTAAGATAGCTGTCATACCTACAAGTATCACAACTACTCATGTGGTCTGTTGGTTACCTTGTTGTATAGTCTAACGGGAGGTCTCTAGTTTGAACCTTGCTGGCTGCACTTATTTTTACATTTGGAAAAAATGTGAAACTTTAAGTGAAGAGAAGAAAAAAGATAAACATATTGGCTTATACGTATATACATACATACGGACAACTCATCATATATACGGAAGTGTGAAAAGTCCATACTGCCCTTTATACGGTTTGTAGGGGGGGGTCTACCGAAGCGCAAGTCTTATGTTCTAAACCTTTCCAAGGTTCACATTGTTTTCCCGCAACTGCTTTATCAAGTCCTTGCTATAGACGTAGATGTGTTTGTGCAACGGCCAGTGCACCTTCTCAGTGATGTACCAGTTGTTATCTGACGGTCGCAGCAACCTAATCAACGCCGGCCACTCACACTTGCATGATCTACTATTTTCTACCCCTGGTTTTCCCTGTGTGTGCATCATCAAACCAAAAATCAGCACCGCCACACAAGGACTGCACAACAAAATTCAGCAATAACATTCTCCCTGCCTATCTAGTCAGTTAACCATAGGTCAGCTGTTAGGAGCAAGGATGGGGGGTCGATGTATTTAATTGGTAGCAATCTCTCAGAGTACAGGGTAATGGCGATTACAAGCGATCTCAGTTGAACTAGGGTTCATACAAGGAGGAGAGGGGAACGGGAGAGGAAGCCGCCGCCGTCAGGTTTCGTGATCCACTGGATGCCTGATGAGTGCGTGAGCGAGTGATTAAGTAGGTGGCTGCCTGGGCCGGGCCATCTTACACCCACTCTGGCCCAACTACCCTCCTGTTGACCTTGCGAGCCCGTACCGGCCTAGGGGGCGGGGGCGAGTGCTGGCCGTCACTGCCATGTGGGCCAGGGGTGCTGACATCCCCCCTTTCTTGTGTCGAGGCTTGCCCTCAAGCCTCAGCCGCTGGGAATCGAGCTTGGAGCGCTGCACGGTCCTCCCAAGAATCAGGCACCGCTGCTGGGTTGGACCAATGAACGAGAACCTGCTCCACCATGGCCCCCCGGCGACGTCGCCAGCGCTGCTCGAGCATCTTCACAGGTACAGCAGGAATGTCAGAATGAATAGGAAGATCTTCGGAAACCTCCATACCTGGGACGAGAGCCTTCCGGAGCTGTGATACATGAAAGACCGGGTGCACTTGTGCATGCTCCGGCAACAGCAGCTTGTAAGCGACATCTTTCACTCGGGCAATGATCTTGTAAGGTCTGAAGAACCGGAATGAGAGCTTGTGACAGGCCCGCGGGGCGACGGAAGTCTAATTGTACGGCTGTAGCTTCAAGTAGACAAGATCGCCCACTTCAAACACCCGGAATGAACGCTTTTTGTCAGCTTGCTGCTTCATAACTTGCCGAGCTCGGTTCAAATGCTGCTGTAACAGGTCCTGTACCACTGCTCGTTCATCCAACCAAGAACGCAGAGCTGGTACGGAACAAGCACTTGTTGCCGTGATTCCCCACTGCCGTGGCTCATGCCTGTACATTGCTCGGAAAGGAGACATTCCAATGGATGAGTGATAAGAAGAATTGTACCAGAATTGAGCAAGAGGAATCCAGAAACTCCAGCGACGGGGGCAGGCTTGGGTGAAACACTGAAGAAATGTTTCCAGGCATTGGTTAACACGCTCGGTTTGCCCGTCAGTCTGTGGATGATTGGCGGAACTCATTCGAAGACCAGTACCAACATACTTGAATAGTTCCTGCCAGAAGTGACTGGTAAACACCGGGTCACGATCAGAGATGATTGAGCCTGGGAACCCATGCAGCCTGTATACTTGATTCATGTAGAGGAGGGCGACCTTTGAAGCTATATATGGGTGAGCCAATGGAAGAAAGTGGGCAAATTTTATCAGTTGTCGACAATGACCAAGATGCAATTCACTCCCCCGGAAGATGGTAGACCGTCGACAAAATCCATACTGATCATTTCCCAGGATTCCTTAGGTACTGGTAAAGGCTCGAGCAGCCCTGGGTAAGCAGCACGATCTGGTTTCGCTTGTTGACAGGTTGGGCAGCACTTGACATAGTGTTGTATGTGAGTCTTCATCTTAGGCCAGGCGAACAGTCGACGCACACAACGCCATGTGACCGGAAACCCAGAATGCCCACCGATCGGTGTGTCATGGAACGCAACAATAACCTGCTGCTGCATAGCGGTCGCGCCACCGAGCCAAATTCGCCTTCTGAACCGCAGAATGCCTTGTTCCAAAGAAAATCGCCCTTTAGGGTCTGCCTTGATAGCGAGTTGCTCAAGCAGCTTTGGTGCATGTGGGTTAGCGTTATAGCTGCTGATGATGTCCTCCATCCAACTAGGGGTGCAAGATGAGACCGTATGAAGTTGGTCAGTGTGCGTGCCTCGCGACAAGGCATCAGCTCCTCCATTTTCTACACTTTTCTTGTATCTGATTGTGTAACAGAGCCCTAGGAGCTTGGTAAAAGCTTTCTGCTGCCAGGGTGTGGTCAATCTTTGCTCCTCAAGGTGAGTGAGACTCCTCTGATCCGTTTGAATCACAAACTCATTATGCTGGAGATAAGGACACCACTGGTCCACTGCCATGACCACCGCAAGGTATTCTTTCTCATAAGTGGACAGGCCCTGGTACTTGGGACACAATGCCTTGCTCATATATGCAATAGGATGACCTTGTTGCTGCAGAATTGCCCCGACACCGACATCACAAGCATCTGTCTCAACGATGAACGGCTGAGAAAAGTTGGGCATGGCAAGCACTGGTGCTGTGACGAGCCCTTGCTTAAGGAGCCGGAAAGATTCCTCCGTTGCCTGGGTCCATACAAAAGGGACTCCTTTCTTGAGCAGGTTGAACAAAGGCCGTGCTATGATTCCAAAATGGCGCACGAAGCGGCGATAATAACCAGCAAGCCCAAGGAACCGACATACTTCCTTAGTATCTGACAGTGTGGGCCATTGTGACACTGCTGCAACCTTGCTAGGATCCGTGGCAACTCCTTCCGAACTGATAATATGCTCAAGATACGACAGACGCTGCTGGCCAAAACAGCACTTGGAGGCTTTGAGCTTCCATTGGTCTCGTCGTAGCAGCTGAAGAACTTGTGCCAGGTGAGACTTATGATCCTCTAGGGTGCGGCTGAAGACTAAAATATCATCAAAGAAGAGGAGCACAAATTTGCGGAGCACCGGATGTAAAGTATCAATCATTGCACCGTTGAAGGTGGATGGTCCTCCTGCTAAACCCATAGAAAGCACCAGGAATTCAAAATGCCCCGAGTGAGTTTGGAAAGCAGTTTTATACTCATCACCTTCCGCGATCCTGATCTGATAGTAACCTGCTCGGAGATCAAGTTTGGAGAACCATACTGCACCGTGGAGTTCATCGAGCAACTCTTCAGTTACTGGGACTGGGAATTTGGGTACAGTGGTCATCGCATTTAGTTGGCGATAATCAATACAGAGACGCCACGTCCCATCCTTCTTCTTTACCAAAATGACCGGCGACGCGAATGGACTGGCACTTCGCCTGATGATCCCCTGCCTGACTAGTTCTGCCACCTGCTGCTCTATTTCTGTCTTATGCTCAGGCTTATGCCTATACGGCCGAATATTCACAGGCTGTGCCCCTGGCATCAAGGGTATGTGATGATCACAACTGCGCTTTGGGGGAAGCCCTTCTGGTTCTCCGAAAACATCCTGATACTGACCAAGTACAGCCTGAATGCATTCCGGAGTGACATCTTGCTCTTCACCGTCTCCCAACGTAACTTGGCACAATCTCACCATGTGTGAAACTGCCCCCTGACGACAGAGACTGCCTAACTGCATACTGTTGATGACAGGGCATGAGGAGGTTGAAGGATGGCCGTGGATGTGCACCACCCCGGAAGATGATGGAATTGCGATATGCTTGCCTTTCCAGTCAACAGTCATGGGGCTGTTTTGCTCCAACCAATCCATTCCGAGGATCGCATCATAAGTACCAAGTGAGAGGACTTTCATGTCAGTCACAAATTCATGCCCCTGAGAGAACCACTTGCACTTAGGAATGGGCGCACTGCATTGTAGCTCTCCCTCGCCAGCAACCTTGACCCGTCCTGGGCGAGCCAATGGGACAACTCCTTCCAACTTAGCAGCAAGCCGAGCGTCGACGAAGGATGTGGAACTGCCCGAATCCACGAACATGAGGATTTCGTGGCCTTGGAGCCACGCATGGACTTGAAATGCTCGCGGGGAAGTGTCGTCTGTCAGAGCATGCTTGGAAATGGCCATCGCCATCTCCGGGGGGTGGTTGTTGCTCGTTGTCGCTGACAGGGTCGATGCCGAAAAGTTCCAGGAGCTCCTCGACCACATGAAGTTGTACAGTGGTGGGGCAAGTGTGATCCTGCCCCCACCGCTCGCCGCACTTGAAACAGAGTCCGCGCGCACGACGATACTCAAGGAGCGCCTTGACCTTGGAACTATCTGCTCGTGCACCATCGAGTCCTTGACGATCCGCAGCTGTGGGCGCTGCTGGTGTCGGTGTCGTGCGTGGCGGAGGTAGCGGCAGGGGAAACGCCCCGCCTGGACGCGGCCCCGTGTCCACCGCACACGGTGGTGGCGGCGGTGGCGCCACAGAATAGGCGCAGCCCACGACCTCCTCCTGGAGCAAGGCGAGCGAGCACGCCGTATCCAAATCCGGCGGTCTCTGCACCAGAACCACCGCACGAATGTCCGCTCGGAGTCCCTGGACAAAACGAGTCAAGTAGAAGTAAGGATGAGTGTTGTCGGAATAAGAAACCAAGTGATTCATAATTGATTCAAAACGCTCAATGTATTCAACAACTGAAGAGGTCTAGCGGATTGTATAGAACTGCCTAATCAGGTGCTGATGCCTATCCCAACCAAATCGCGTACAGAGTAATGCAACAAATGATTCCCAATCGAAGTCAGACAACTTGTTCTGAACCGATTGCAACCAAATGGATGCAACGCCAGAGAAATTGAGTGCAGCCATGGGCACCCAAAACGCGGAATGAATGCCAAACATGGTGAAATATTGTTCACATAACGTTTTCCACAACTTTGGGTTCTCGCCGGCGAACTGTGGGAATACTACAGAAGGATGGGCTTGCCCCAATCCAGCGAGCAATTGACTCGCGTGCGAAAAGGGAGAAGTGACAGGACCGGGCGACTGAAGGGAATACTGACCAGTGCCCGGGAGGGGCGCTGGCGGGGTGGCCAGCACCGGCTCCCGGTGAAGAAATGCGTCGCCGTGGTCCACTGACCCGTGTGGCTGCTATATCGCCGCAGTCCCCGTACCCAGCTTGGAATCGGGTGCGCGGATCTCCTTGGCCGCCACACCAGGCGCAGCCAGCCGCCCTTGCTGCAGATCCGCCACCGCATCGGCGAGGAGGTCGACGCGGCGCTCCAGATCGGGCCGCCAGGCTGTCAGATCGTCCAGCTTGGCGGTATGCGCGTGGATTGCCACCGTGTTGCTGCGCAACTCCAGGCGAAACTCATCCATGGAGGTCGTGATCTTCTTCATGTAATCCTTCATTGTCGGATCCATGGCCTCGATTTGGATCCGCGCTTGGCGAAGATGGCGAGTCTCGATGAATTGCGCCAGATCGCGCGAGGGAAGAGGTGGTGGATGTGTCTGATACCAGATGTTAGGAGCAAGGATGGGGGATCGATGTATTTAACTGGTAGCAATCTCTCAAAGTATAGGGTAATGGCGAATACAAGCGATCTCAGTCGAACTACGGTTCATACAAGGAGGAGAGGGGAACGGGAGAGGAAGCCACCGCCGTCAGGTTTCGTGATCCACTGGATGCCTGATGAGTGTGTGAGCGAGTGATTAAGTAGGTGGCTGCCTGGGCCGGGCCAGCTTACACCCACTCTGGCCCAACTACCCTCCTGTTGACCTTGCGAGCCCGTACCGGCCTGGGGGACGGGGGCGAGTGCTGGCCATCACTGTCATGTGGGCCAGGGGTGCTGACATCAGCACTCACCGAGCAACCATAGACTATCTCCTCCACGCATTTAGATCTCTCGGTGTTGAGTCCACTCTTACTATATCTAATACTGAATCCGATCTCCCAAGAATACGAATTGTAGAAGTCATATGCCTCACCAAGTGAACCAAAAGTCAACCCAAGTGCTGGCCGTACAACACCTTTCATGGGTTCTTCTGCATACTTCCCGATCGACTGCTCCAAAAGCACTCATCCTGGACGGACATGGTGTGCGGTCTGGAGGTGCACTACCCAGCCTTAATCTGAAAATCCCCATCACATATCTATTCAGTATGCTGTGCACAAATAAAGCAAATATCAAAAGTGTACTGACAGCCCTTCTGATAGCACTAGCAGTTCGCACTAAAAGGCAGTTGCTCAATTTACTAATGCTAAGAGCTAGCACAGACATTTTCCACGTAGCAAATTACAGAGTGCACTAAATTAGTACATTAGAATGTAGCAAGGTACAGTTAAGCAGGAAGGCAGCGTTAGGTTCAGACCTTTTTGTCCATTCAGGGGCTCCTAGATTAACTCTGTCAGTAGACTGTGCCGACTTGGTTGGAGATGCATCAGCACTCGCCGGTCTCTACCTTCACTACCAGAAAAACTTGGGTTGCCGACGGCCAAATCTATGCCGACGGCCCCCGTCGGCATAGATGGGCTTACCCCGACGGCCCAGCCAAAGCCGTCGGCGTATGTCCATCTATGCCGACGGGGGCCGTCGGCATAGATCATCCGTCGACATTGCTTCAAATATACCTACGGTGGCCGTCGGCATAGAATAGGCCGTCGGCATATCACGTGGGCCCGTCTACCCAGGCGGCGACGGTAGTTTGACGGCGTCAGGCTACGCCGACGGGCTAACGGTGGCCGTCGGCATAGCTATGCCGACGTCATCGATCCGCGGCGCCGCCAGGTCATCGATCCGTGTCGCTCGCCTGTCCCGTGGGGTGGCATTTCTATGCCGACGGCCTTACCGTCGGCATAGGCCTGACCCATGGATTTTGCCATGTCATCGATCCCCACCCTACGCCACGTCATCGATCCAGGCCGTAGCTATGCCGACGGCTTTGCCGTAGGCATAGATTTCTAATAATATTTTAATATTTTTATTTATTTTCTCTTTTTATTTTTTATTTTTTTCCAAAACTAATTTCATTAACTTAAATGTATAGAAAACATATATCGATTGCCCCCCACACGGGCCTTGCTTCCGTCATGTCATGGAGAGGTTAGACGGGGCGGGGTACCTGCGGGGGGTAGCAATGCCGCCAGGTGTTGCGGTGGGCCCTCCTACGGTTGTGGAAACGTGGTGGCAGGCGCAGGCACCCGGCACGCGGCTCCGGGGTGTGCCCCCTCCCCCCTCACGGGCGTCAATGCCGTCGTGCCTCGGAGGGGGGAAACGACCACGTCGGGCCGACGCGGAGAGAATCTTGGGGTGGGTTGTGCCGGGACTATGTTGGGGGGTGTAGCTATGGCTGGGCTATGACAACCAGGTAAAAAGGTCCACCGGTCAAACTACGTCCAGCGGAAGTCAAAGGGCTAGACCCGGCGGTCGTATGTGTCAGGGTTAGACGGGACGGGGTACCTGGGGGGTAGCAATGCCGCCAGGTGTTGCGGTGGGCCCTCCTACGGTTGTGGAAGCATGGTGGCAGGCGCAGGCACCCGGCACGCGGCTCCGGGGAGTGCCCCCCTCACGGGCGTCGCTGTCGCCGTGTGCCGGCGGCGGGGTCCGTGAGGGGGGGCACACCACGGAGACGCGTGCCGGGCGTTTGCAACCGCCACAACACTTCCAGACTTGTGAGAGGCTGCCTACGCAAGATTTGGCGGCATGGTAGCCCCTGGAGGCCGCCGGCCACAGTCGTAGACACGCGAAGAGCAATCTGCGTAGAGGGAAGTGTTCAGATACTTCTCCATCACGAAAAATTATGGAAAATTACCATCAGTCCTATAGCACATGTGCCCACGTCATGTAAAAAACTCATGATGTTATCGCGCTTCGAGTATTTAATAATATTCACGCCGCATCGTTACCGCAGAACGTCTACTACCGTGTCATCACCGTCCGTGAGGGGGGCCACACCCCGAAGATGCGTGCCGCCTCTTCGGACATGCCACCACACCACCCCGCATGTATGAGGGCCCGGTGCGACGCTCCGGTGGCATTGCTACCCCCCAGGGCCCCCGTCCCACCTAACGCTGTAGCGTTTGACCACGGGATCTAGCCCTTTGACTTTGCACGGACGGGCTTTGAGAAGTGGACCTATCCACCCGGTTGTGTTAGGACAGCCCATAGGAACACTTTGGAGCAACATCCGGGCCAGACCCACAGCAAGATCCCCTCCGTGTAGACCCGACGCGTCCGTTTCCCCCCTCCAGGTGCCGGCGGCGGCGCCGTCCGTGGAGGGGGACACACCCCGGAGACGCGTGCCGGGCGTTTGCAACCGCCACAACACTTCCAGACTTGTGAGAGGCCGCTTATGCAAGATTTGGCGGCATGCTAGCCCCCGGAGGCCGCCGACCACAGTCGTAGACACGCGAAGAGCAATCTGCGTAGAGGGAAGTGTTCAGATACTTCTCTATCACGAAAAATTATGAAAAATTACCATCAGTCCTATAGCACATGTGCCCACGTCGTGTAAAAAACTCATGATGTTATCGCGCTTCGAGTATTTAATAGTATTCACGCCGCATCGTTACCGCAGAACGTCTACTACCGTGTCATCGCCATCCATGAGGGGGGCCACACCCCGGAGACGCGTGCCGCCTCTTCGGACATGCCACCACACCATCCCGCATGTATGAGGGCCCGGTGCGACGCTCCGGTGGCATTGCTACCCCCAGGGCCGCCGTCCCGCCTAACCCTCAAGCGTTTGACCACGGGATCTAGCCCTTTGAGTTTGCACGGACGGGTTTTGAGAAGTGGACCTATTGTCACGACCGGATTTCCAATAAAAATATTTATTGAGAAAACCGATCCCTTTTACGGACCAGTAGGAAGAATTCCTTCTCACTGGTAGACAATATCTTGATGACAGAAGAAAAATGCAAGGAGTACTAAATATAATACAAGGTTGAGCGGAGACTGCTCAACAATTTATTACAAGCATGCCAATAAAACATAAAGGCGGATAGAGTGGCAATACTACTAACTCACGATAGAAGCGGTGATGGAAACATCACAGCGAAGCGGGTGACGTGACTCCTGAAGGTGAGCTATCGCCTCACGGGCGGCCATCTGCATGGCATGCCTCTCCGAAGGCATGGCCCTTCCCACAAAACGGAAGTGGCGTGATGCAGAACGTCCTCCCTTGAATTGCACCACGGCCTGATGCATAGACACGTCGTCGCTGAGCTTGTGCTGGTAGAGCGTGAACTCCGGACGAGTCGCTGGCCCGATCGCGAGCTTGGTGATGGAGACGAGGAGTTTGACGAACCCCTCGGGCACATTAGTGAACACCCGAGTCTCGCAGTCGTTGCCAGCCATCTACAAAAGTAGGCAAAAATTCTGAGTAGTCAAATCATAAATTTATGACGACCAACAGAAAATAGCTACATTTGCAAAATGCTGAAAAAGCACCTAAGACGCTAATAACCGATTAGCGATCGCACCTAGTGGCTTCCTACAGTCAGCCTGGCTCTGGTACCATGCTTGTCACGACCGGATTTCCAATAAAAATATTTATTGAGAAAACCGATCCCTTTTACAGACCAGTAGGAAGAATTCCTTCTCACTGGTAGACAATATCTTGATCACAGAAGAAAAATGCCAGGAGTACTAAATATAATACAAGGTTGAGCAGAGACTGCTCAACAATTTATTACAAGCACGCCAATAAAACATAAAGGCGGATAGGGTGGCAATACTACTAACTCACGATAGAAGCGGTGATGGAAACATCACAGCGAAGCGGGTGACGTGACTCCTGAAACTACAGCTCTTCGAGCATCGGAGTGAGGCTCGAGGATACTTATTGCGGGTGGCGGAAGCGTATATAATACAAGTGACCAATATCCAGGATCGCACGGGACTGACTGGGACTCCTCTAGGCTTCGGACTCGCTATCAAACTCTTCATCCATGAGATCGCCTTCGTCAACATCTGGCCAAATCAACAAGCCAGGTGAGTACTATGAAAGTACTCGCAAGACAGTTCGGACATAAGATATAACAAATGTAAACATGATGCATAAGAACAGTTTAATAGAGCGCAACCAAATAACGGGATAATAATGCATGGAAAAATAAAAGGGAAGTCGGGCGGTAGTCCTCCCGAAATCCCAAAGCAGTACTGAGGGCCGTACGAGTGTCAGAATGACTCCTCGAAAGGTAACAAAAGAAATAACAATGCCGCAGTCGGGCGTCATGGCGACACCACATAAAGGGCTTATAATGGAAAATAAATGACAGTGCGTGCCACAGTCGGACGTCTGAGCGACATCACATAAATGGCTTATATTAAAAGTAAATAACGAACATGCCACAGTCGGACGTCTGAGCGACATCACATAAAGGGCTTATATCAAAAGTAAATAACAAGAATGCCACAGTCGGACGTCTGAGCGACATCTCGTAAAGGGCTTATATTACACAACTTAGTAGCTCATGAATTTAATTCATTCCACGGAAATATTCAAGTACAAGAATAAAAATAAAGGTTAGTCCATCCACAGGAATAACAATGCAACCGGGTTTACCAGTTAAGCTTGTTCACCGGGGATTTACCATGAAGATAGATATGGATATGCTGGCCATGGTCCTGGATCACGGACACGATGACTCGGAAAGAATTGACTCTGCAGAGTTTGTACTTTAACCACAGCCAACGGATTTCAGTAGTCACAAGGACTAGTTCCGTTTACGGTGTTTTAGGAGAAACACATCTAACCAGTACACACCCATTTAACATTCCGATGCCAGGAATCACCCTCGGCCAACGTTCAAGAAAAACCTTGAGATGGGGAGGCTACAACCTCGCGTAGCATGGGATCAAATTTATATACGCGCGCTCTAAGGGGTGCCCCCCTCTTGGTCCCAACCGGAAACACCCATGCCCCCTGACCGGATGACTGGCTTTAATCCAGGGCCATGGAACCCTCATCCCGGCCCCTCTATTTGGTGTGTACACGGAAAGAGGTTATCAACTTACTAAACCGTATCCTTTGCAGAGAACATGTGGCAACACGAAAGGGAAAGGACGGTAACGTGACTCAGTCCACGTTAACGTCGGAGTTACAAGGCTGGCATGCTACAACAATACCACCTTACTGCCTTTCATGTCACCACATGACTAGGCCATCTCTCATCAGAGATCACAGTAACCTCGGAACACATGGATAGTTGCCTTACATGCAACGTGATACTCACCGATGCTCATATGCCATGCACAACCATTCAAGCAAACATGCAGAACACCTATCATATCAAAGGTTCAAACATGCTTGCCTAGTTCAGAGAAGTCGGAGGCTAGCTCGGCGAAGTTCGCGGCTCCGTCACCGCCTCCGGAACCTACGGCATAGCGAAAATCGTACACTAACGTGAACATCAACGCGCATAAAAATTGTTCCAAAATTTTTCCAAATAAATCTTATAAAAAACTAGACAAAAATACAAGACTGACAGAAAAAGAATCACTCAAAAATCATCTTTTAATAAAAGTTATAAAGGTTTTAGTCCAGGGACTAATCTGTGATGAAACAGAAAAGATCCAGGGACTTAACTGAGAAAACAGAAAACGTTTCGGGAAGAACTGCGCCAGCCCACAGAGAAAACGTATTTGCCCGAAGGCGCCAACAGAAAACGTTTCGCTAGGGAAACAGAAGAGAGGCTGACGGGGGGTCCCACATGTCAGGTTTAAAACCTCGCCGGCGCCCGGAGACTGCGGTGGTCGCCGGCGTCGAACCACGGCGAGGCAGGGAGATCGGAGTGTACCAAGAGGTTCAGTGCGTCCTTCCGCGTCGGTGGGTGGTGGACTTGACCAACGGAGAGCACCACGTCGACGGCGACACTTTCTTCGGCGGACGGCGGCTCGGGCGATGGTGGAGAACTCCGGTGGGTGCTGCAAACTCCGAATTGAAGCGCGGGTCAGGAGAGTGGTTGCATATAGAAGCTATAGGCAAGAGATGAGGGGTAGAGGTGCACGCACGGGAGCGAATCAAGCTGGATCCCGTGGCGGGTCGTGGCGGCCGGAGCTGGGGAAGAAGGCTCCCCCGGGGCTCTTTCAGTGGCTTGGCGCGGTCTAGGTGGAGTGCAGAGATGGTGTGGGTTCGAGTTCGAGCTCGGGGCCTCTATTTATAGGCGATTCGAGGGGATGGCCGTGAACGGAAAATCTCCGGCGAGCGATTACGGCGAGGCAGTGGTTGAGCAGGGGGTTTGAGTGGCCAGGCAGCATCAGGGAGGTTTACTGGTGCCGTTCCACTGCTAAAATGGGTCGGGCTTGGCGTAATGGCACTGGTCCTCGACGGGGCGGCCGTACGGGCACGGCGGCGGTAGAGAGCGCGCTCCGCGCCTAGCAGTTCACGACGAGGATGGCAGCGCGCACGGGGGAGTGGATGGCCACGCGGCGGCCTCCGGTGGCTTGGGCGGCGCTGGACGGCGGCGTCTGCGCTGCGCCTCTCTCTGGCGGCCGCAAAGCCGCCGCTGCCGTCGCTCACGGGGCGACGCACCTCCTCCTGCTCGTCGCCGACGCCCGCAACCTTCCAGGCGTTCGTGCGGCGCCAGGGACAAGAGGAAGGGGACGGGGAGCAAGGCGCCACCGCGGCACTGGCGAGATCGACGTCGGGCTCTGAAGAAAACGACAGTAGCTCTGAAACTGTTCTCTGAACTTTACTGAACATGATTTTGACAATGCTCTGCAGGTGTTCGACAGAATGATTTGGCATGAAGAAATTTTTTTCTGGAGCTGGGACTTGGTGAGGTGACCACTCAATGCACCCAGAGGCTGCCTGAATTTTCTCAGATTTTTGGGAGGAGATTTCAAATGAATTTCATCAAATTTGACAAATCTGGTCCAAACTTGCAGTAAGGATAGTGTGAATAATTTGAACTAGGGACCAGTGGATCTTCATGTATCTTGGTTGAGGGCTCTAAGGACTAGCTAGGGAAATTGGTTTGAAGGCAAAACTCAAAGTAGAAAGAGTAGTTCCTTTGTAAACCTCCAATAGCCAAAGTAGAAGGCAGGAATATATTTGATAAGAATTTAAAGGGAAACAAATACATGGAGAGGTTCAACTTGCTGGATTTGAAGTAGAACATGATCCAAAGATGAGAAGAGGCCCTTGGGAGGGGATTTCCACTTGGGTCATGGCAAGAGGAAATTTTGAAAAGGGGAGAAGATCACTTCAAAATGCCATAGGGCTATTTAAAAGATTTTTCAAAAAGGAATTTTCCCAAGTGAAAAGCATTTGGTTTTGAGTCCAAATAAAAGGAAAAACCTCCAAGACCAAAATCAAGTCTTGGGTGAATCCAAATAAAACACTTGCCATAAAAGAATTTTTTTTTGAGAGGGTGGGTTCTTTAGAAGAAAATTTAAATACCGTCCTCAAATAAAAAAAATAAAAGTTTGAGAAAAATCCAATTAAGAATTTTGGGTGTCACACCTATCCACCCGGTTGTGTTAGGTCAGCCCATAGGAACAGCAACATCTGGGCCAGACCCACAGCAAGATTCCCTCCGTGTAGACCCGACGCGTCCATTTCCCCCTCCAAGTGCTGGCGGCGGTGCCGTCCGTGAGGGGGGGCACACCCCGGAGACGCGTGCCACCTCTTCGGACATGCCACCACACCGTACGCCATGTATGAAGTCCCGGTGCGACGCTCCGGTGGCATTGCTACCCCCAGGGCTCCCGTCTCGCCTAACCCTGTAGCGTTTGACCACGGGATGTAGCCCTTTGACTTTGCACGGATGGGCTTTGACAAGTGGACCTCTC
>NC_057799.1:581566975-581570327 GCF_018294505.1 Triticum aestivum | reverse complement strand
AGACGCATGCCGCCTCTTCGGACATGCCACCACACCGTACGGCATGTATGAGGTCCCGGTGCGATGCTCCGGTGGCATTGCTACCCCCAGGGCCCCCGTCCCGCCTAACCCTGTAGCGTTTGACCACGGGATCTAGCCCTTTGACTTTGCACGGACGAGCTTTGACCAGTGGACCTCTCCACCCGGTTGTGTTAGGTCAGCCCATAGGAGCACTTTGGAGCAACATCCGGGCGAAAGCCACAGCAACATCCCCTTCGTGTAGACCCGACGCGTCCGTTTCCCCCCTCCAGGTGCCGGCGGCGGCGCCGTCCGTGAGGGGGGCACACCCCGGAGACGCGTGCCGGGCGTTTGCAACCGCCACAACACTTCCAGACTTGTGAGAGGCCGCCTACGCAAGATTTGGCGGCATGCTAGCCCCTGGAGGCCGACGGCCACAGTCGTAGAACGGGAAGAGCAATCCGCGTAGAGGGAAGTGTTCAGATACTTCTCCATCACGAAAAATAGTGAAAAATTACCATCTGTCCTATAGCACATGTGCCCACGTCGTGTAAAAAACTCATGATGTTATCGCTCTCCGAGTATTTAATAATATTCACGCCGCATCGTTACCGCAGAACGTCTACTACCGTGTCATCGCCGACCGTGAGGGGGGCCACACCCCGGAGACGCGTGCCGCCTCTTCGGTCATGCCACCACACCACCCCGCATGTATGAGGGCCCGGTGCGACGCTCCGGTGGCATTGCTACCCCCAGGGCCCCCGTCCCGCCTAACCCTGTAGAGTTTGACCACGGGATCTAGCCCTTTGACTTTGCACGGACCGGCTTTGAGGAGTGGACCTATCCACCCGGTTTTGTTTGGTCAGCCCATAGGAACACTTTGGAGCAACATCCGGGCCAGACCCATAGAAAGATCCCCTCCGTGTAGACCCGACGTGTCCGTTTCCCCCCTCCAGGTGCCGGCGGCGGCGCCGTCCGTGAGGGGGGGGGGCACACCCCGGAGATGCGTGCCGGGCGTTTGCAACCACCACAACACTTCTAGACTTGTGAGAGGCCGCCTACGCAAGATTTGGCGGTATGCTAGCCCCCAGAGGCCGCCGGCCAGAGTTGTAGACACGCGAAGAGCAATCCGCATAGAGGGAAGTGTTCAGATACTTCTCCAACACGAAAAATTATGAAAAATTACCATCAGACCTATAGCACATGTGCCCACGTCATGTAAAAAACTCATGATTTTATCGCGCTCCGAGTATTTAATAATATTCACGCCGCATCGTTACCGCAGAACGTCTACTACCGTGTCATCGCCGTCCGTGAGGGGGTACACCCCGGAGACGTGTGCCGCCTCTTTGTACATGCCACCGCGCCACCCCGCATGTATGAGGTCCCGGTGCGACGCTCCGGTGGCATTGCTACCCCCAGGGCCCCGTCCCGCCTAACCCTGTAGCGTTTGACCACGGGATCTAGCCCTTTGACTTTGCACGGATGGGCTTTGACCAGTGGGCCTCTGCACCCGGTTGTGTTAGGTCAGCCCATAGGAACACTTTGGAGCAACATCCGGGCAAGACCCACAGCAAGATCCCCTCCGTGTAGACCCGACGCGTCCGTTTCCCCCCTCTAGGTGCCGCCGGCGGCGCCGTCCGTGAGGGGGACACACCCCGGAGATGCGTGTCGGGCGTTTGCAACCGCCACAACACTTCCAGACTTGTGAGAGGCCGCCTACGCAAGATTTGGCGGCATGCTAGCCCCCGGAGGCCGTCGACCACAGTCGTAGACACGCGAAGAGCAATCCGCGTAGAGGGAAGTGTTCAGATACTTCTCCATCACGAAAAATTATGAAAAATTAGCATCAGTCCTATAGCACATGTGCCCATGTCGTGTAAAAAACTCATGATTTTATCGCGCTCCGAGTATTTAATAATATTCATGCCGCATCGTTACCACAGAACGTCTACTACCGTGCCATCGCCGTCCGTGAGGGGGGGCACACCCCGGAGACGCGTGCCGCCTCTTCGGACATGCCACCACACCACCCCGCATGTATGAGGGCCCGGTGCGACGCTCTGGTGGCATTGCTCCCCCCAGGGCCTCCGTCCCGCCTAACCCTGTAGCGTTTGACCACGGGATCTAGCCCTTTGACTTTGCACGGACGGGCTTTGAGCAATGGACCTATCCACCCGGTTGTGTTAGGTCAGCCCATAGGAACACTTTGGAGCAACACCCGGGCCAGACCCACAGCAAGATCCCCTCCGTGTAGACCCGACGCGTCCGTTTCCCCCTCCAGGTGCCGGCAGCGGCGCCGTCCGTGAGGGGGGCACACCCCGGAGACGCGTGCCGCCTCTTCGAACATGCCACCACACCACCCCGCATGTATGAGGGCCCGGTGCGACGCTCCTGTGGCATTGCTACCCCCAGGGCCCCGTCCCGCCGTGTGGACCTCAGGGGCGTGGCTGCCGCCGTGTCCCGGAAGGGGGAAACGGCCACGTCGGGCCGACACGGAGGGTATCTTTGGGTGGGTTGGGCCGGGATGGTGTTGGCGGGTGCAGCTATGGGCTGGGCTACGACAACCAGGTGAAAAGGTGCACCGGTCAGACCCAGTCCGGCGGGAGTCAAAGAGCTAGATCCGGCGGTCGTCTGTGTCAGGGTTAGACGGGACGGGGTACCGTAGGGGGGTAGCAATGCCGCCAGGTGTTGCGGTGGGCCCTCCTAAGCTTGTGGAAGCATGGTGGCACGCTCAGGCACCCGACACGCGGCTCCGGGGTGTGCCCCCCTCACGGGCGTCGCTGCCGCCATGTCTCGGAGGGGGGAAACGGCCACCACAGCTTACACACGACAAACTGAAAAATAGTCATAATTGAATTTATAAAAAACACCGACATCCATCATGGAAAATGGACTATCACGGTGAAACCTTCAGACCCGGGCACCGGGCCGGTAACTGAACGTTTCACCGTAATTTTCCATTTTCTTAACAGAAGTCTAATGAATACCGGAGCTCACGTTGTATGGATTAGCCAACTACTTAAACAGGTCATGTTGCTTGTCTTTGGGCGAGGTGGGACTATTTTTTACAGTGTGCTGAGAGTCACACATATGCCGTGATAAAAAAAAGTATCTATGCCGACGGCTTAGCCGTCGGCATAGATTGACACGTGGCACGTGGGACCCAGTCTATGCCGACGGCCAAGCCGTCGGCATAGTGCCACCTTATCCACTCGATCTGTCTCCTCCTCCACTCATTTCTCTTCCTCCAACCGCACCCGACCCCGACCCCTACCGCCGCCGCCCACCTCCTCCGCCGCCCGCACTGAGCACGCCACCGCCCGCGCCGCCCCGCCCCGAGCACGCCGCCACC